>NW_027248947.1:0-300000 GCF_036711975.1 Onthophagus taurus
AATGGTCTCCAACATTTTTGCTCCCAGATGCATCAATGTGGAGAATTTTTGAAAAATGTGCAAATTACAAGAGTGTTGAAAAAAAACGCTATCCGGAGCATAATACAGAAAAACTTTTGCCACAAAAGTTGTAGCAAATTGTGCCCTTAACACAATGGTCTCCAACATTTTTGCTCCCAGATGCATCAATGTGGAGAATTTTTGAAAAATGTGCAAATTACAAGAGTGTTGAAAAAAAACGGTATCCGGAGCAGAATACAGAAAAAGTTTTACTACAAAAGTTGTAGCAAATTGTGCCCTTAACACAATGGTCTCCAACATTTTTGCTCCCAGATGCATCAATGTGGAGGATTTTTGAAAAATGTGCAAATTACAAGAGTGTTGAAAAAAAACGGTATCCGGAGCAGAATACAGAAAAACTTTTACCACAAAAGTTGTAGCAAATTGAGCCCTTAACACAATGGTCTCCAACATTTTTGCTCCCAGATGCATCAATCTGGAGGATTTTTGAAAAATGTGCAAATTACAAGAGTGTTGAAAAAAAACGCTATCCGGAGCATAATACAGAAAAACTTTTGCCACAAAAGTTGTAGCAAATTGTGCCCTTAACACAATGGTCTGCAACATTTTTGCTCCCAGATGCATCAATCTGGAGGATTTTTGAAAAATGTGCAAATTACAAGAGTGTTGAAAAAAAACGCTATCCGGAGCATAATACAGAAAAACTTTTGCCACAAAAGTTGTAGCAAATTGTGCCCTTAACACAATGGTCTCCAACATTTTTGCTCCCAGATGCATCAATGTGGAGAATTTTTGAAAAATGTGCAAATTACAAGAGTGTTGAAAAAAAACGGTATCCGGAGCAGAATACAGAAAAACTTTTACCACAAAAGTTGTAGCAAATTGTGCCCTTAACACAATGGTCTGCAACTTTTTTGCTCCCAGATGCGTCAATGTGGAGATTTTTTCAAGAATGTGGAAATTACAAGAGTGATGAAAAAAAACGGTATCCGGAGCAGAATACAGAAAAACTTTTACTACAAAAGTTGTAGCAAATTGTGCCCTTAACACAATGGTCTCCAACATTTTTGCTCCCAGATGCATCAATGTGGAGAATTTTTGAAAAATGTGCAAATTACAAGAGTGTTGAAAAAAAACGCTATCCGGAGCATAATACAGAAAAACTTTTGCCACAAAAGTTGTAGCAAATTGTGCCCTTAACACAATGGTCTCCAACATTTTTGCTCCCAGATGCATCAATGTTTAGAATTTTTGAAAAATGTGCAAATTACAAGAGTGTTGAAAAAAAACGGTATCTGGAGCAGAATACAGAAAAACTTTTACCACAAAAGTTGTAGCAAATTGTGCCCTTAACACAATGGTCTGCAACTTTTTTGCTCCCAGATGCACCAATGTGGAGATTTTAGCAAGAATGTGGAAATTACAAGAGTGTTGAAAAAAAACGGTATCCGGAGCAGAATACAGAAAAACTTTTACCACAAAAGTTGTAGCAAATTGTGCCCTTAACACAATGGTCTGCAACTTTTTTGCTCCCAGATGCGTCAATGTGGAGATTTTTTCAAGAATGTGGAAATTACAAGAGTGATGAAAAAAAACGGTATCCGGAGCAGAATACAGAAAAACTTTTACTACAAAAGTTGTAGCAAATTGTGCCCTTAACACAATGGTCTCCAACATTTTTGCTCCCAGATGCATCAATGTGGAGAATTTTTGAAAAATGTGCAAATTACAAGAGTGTTGAAAAAAAACGGTATCCGGAGCAGAATACAGAAAAACTTTTACCACAAAAGTTGTAGCAAATTGTGCCCTTAACACAATGGTCTGCAACTTTTTTACTCCCAGATGCACCAATGTGGAGATTTTTTCAAGAATGTGGAAATTACAAGAGTGTTGAAAAAAAACGGTATCCGGAGCAGAATACAGAAAAAGTTTTACTACAAAAGTTGTAGCAAATTGTGCCCTTAACACAATGGTCTCCAACATTTTTGCTCCCAGATGCATCAATGTGGAGGATTTTTGAAAAATGTGCAAATTACAAGAGTGTTGAAAAAAAACGGTATCCGGAGCAGAATACAGAAAAACTTTTACCACAAAAGTTGTAGCAAATTGAGCCCTTAACACAATGGTCTCCAACATTTTTGCTCCCAGATGCATCAATCTGGAGGATTTTTGAAAAATGTGCAAATTACAAGAGTGTTGAAAAAAAACGCTATCCGGAGCATAATACAGAAAAACTTTTGCCACAAAAGTTGTAGCAAATTGTGCCCTTAACACAATGGTCTGCAACATTTTTGCTCCCAGATGCATCAATCTGGAGGATTTTTGAAAAATGTGCAAATTACAAGAGTGTTGAAAAAAAACGCTATCCGGAGCATAATACAGAAAAACTTTTGCCACAAAAGTTGTAGCAAATTGTGCCCTTAACACAATGGTCTCCAACATTTTTGCTCCCAGATGCATCAATGTGGAGAATTTTTGAAAAATGTGCAAATTACAAGAGTGTTGAAAAAAAACGGTATCCGGAGCAGAATACAGAAAAACTTTTACCACAAAAGTTGTAGCAAATTGTGCCCTTAACACAATGGTCTGCAACTTTTTTGCTCCCAGATGCGTCAATGTGGAGATTTTTTCAAGAATGTGGAAATTACAAGAGTGATGAAAAAAAACGGTATCCGGAGCAGAATACAGAAAAACTTTTACTACAAAAGTTGTAGCAAATTGTGCCCTTAACACAATGGTCTCCAACATTTTTGCTCCCAGATGCATCAATGTGGAGAATTTTTGAAAAATGTGCAAATTACAAGAGTGTTGAAAAAAAACGCTATCCGGAGCATAATACAGAAAAACTTTTGCCACAAAAGTTGTAGCAAATTGTGCCCTTAACACAATGGTCTCCAACATTTTTGCTCCCAGATGCATCAATGTGGAGAATTTTTGAAAAATGTGCAAATTACAAGAGTGTTGAAAAAAAACGGTATCCGGAGCAGAATACAGAAAAACTTTTACCACAAAAGTTGTAGCAAATTGTGCCCTTAACACAATGGTCTGTAACTTTTTTGCTCCCAGATGCACCAATGTGGAGATTTTAGCAAGAATGTGGAAATTACAAGAGTGTTGAAAAAAAACGGTATCCGGAGCAGAATACAGAAAAAGTTTTACTACAAAAGTTGTAGCAAATTGTGCCCTTAACACAATGGTCTCCAACATTTTTGCTCCCAGATGCATCAATGTGGAGAATTTTTGAAAAATGTGCAAATTACAAGAGTGTTGAAAAAAAACGGTATCGGGAGCAGAATACAGAAAAACTTTTACCACAAAAGTTGTAGCAAATTGTGCCCTTAACACAATGGTCTGTAACTTTTTTGCTCCCAGATGCACCAATGTGGAGATTTTAGCAAGAATGTGGAAATTACAAGAGTGTTGAAAAAAAACGGTATCCGGAGCAGAATACAGAAAAACTTTTACCACAAAAGTTGTAGCAAATTGTGCCCTTAACACAATGGTCTGCAACTTTTTTACTCCCAGATGCACCAATGTGGAGATTTTTTCAAGAATGTGGAAATTACAAGAGTGTTGAAAAAAAACGGTATCCGGAGCAGAATACAGAAAAAGTTTTACTACAAAAGTTGTAGCAAATTGTGCCCTTAACACAATGGTCTCCAACATTTTTGCTCCCAGATGCATCAATGTGGAGGATTTTTGAAAAATGTGCAAATTACAAGAGTGTTGAAAAAAAACGGTATCCGGAGCAGAATACAGAAAAACTTTTACCACAAAAGTTGTAGCAAATTGAGCCCTTAACACAATGGTCTCCAACATTTTTGCTCCCAGATGCATCAATCTGGAGGATTTTTGAAAAATGTGCAAATTACAAGAGTGTTGAAAAAAAACGCTATCCGGAGCATAATACAGAAAAACTTTTGCCACAAAAGTTGTAGCAAATTGTGCCCTTAACACAATGGTCTGCAACATTTTTGCTCCCAGATGCATCAATCTGGAGGATTTTTGAAAAATGTGCAAATTACAAGAGTGTTGAAAAAAAACGCTATCCGGAGCATAATACAGAAAAACTTTTGCCACAAAAGTTGTAGCAAATTGTGCCCTTAACACAATGGTCTCCAACATTTTTGCTCCCAGATGCATCAATGTGGAGAATTTTTGAAAAATGTGCAAATTACAAGAGTGTTGAAAAAAAACGGTATCTGGAGCAGAATACAGAAAAACTTTTACCACAAAAGTTGTAGCAAATTGTGCCCTTAACACAATGGTCTGTAACTTTTTTGCTCCCAGATGCACCAATGTGGAGATTTTAGCAAGAATGTGGAAATTACAAGAGTGTTGAAAAAAAACGGTATCCGGAGCAGAATACAGAAAAAGTTTTACTACAAAAGTTGTAGCAAATTGTGCCCTTAACACAATGGTCTGTAACTTTTTTGCTCCCAGATGCACCAATGTGGAGATTTTAGCAAGAATGTGGAAATTACAAGAGTGTTGAAAAAAAACGGTATCCGGAGCAGAATACAGAAAAATTTTTACCACAAAAGTTGTAGCAAATTGTGCCCTTAACACAATGGTCTGCAACTTTTTTGCTCCCAGATGCGTCAATGTGGAGATTTTTTCAAGAATGTGGAAATTACAAGAGTGTTGAAAAAAAACGGTATCCGGAGCAGAATACAGAAAAAGTTTTACTACAAAAGTTGTAGCAAATTGTGCCCTTAACACAATGGTCTCCAACATTTTTGCTCCCAGATGCATCAATGTGGAGGATTTTTGAAAAATGTGCAAATTACAAGAGTGTTGAAAAAAAACGGTATCCGGAGCAGAATACAGAAAAACTTTTACCACAAAAGTTGTAGCAAATTGTGCCCTTAACACAATGGTCTGTAACTTTTTTGCTCCCAGATGCACCAATGTGGAGATTTTAGCAAGAATGTGGAAATTACAAGAGTGTTGAAAAAAAACGGTATCCGGAGCAGAATACAGAAAAACTTTTACCACAAAAGTTGTAGCAAATTGTGCCCTTAACACAATGGTCTGCAACTTTTTTACTCCCAGATGCACCAATGTGGAGATTTTTTCAAGAATGTGGAAATTACAAGAGTGTTGAAAAAAAACGGTATCCGGAGCAGAATACAGAAAAAGTTTTACTACAAAAGTTGTAGCAAATTGTGCCCTTAACACAATGGTCTCCAACATTTTTGCTCCCAGATGCATCAATGTGGAGGATTTTTGAAAAATGTGCAAATTACAAGAGTGTTGAAAAAAAACGGTATCCGGAGCAGAATACAGAAAAACTTTTACCACAAAAGTTGTAGCAAATTGAGCCCTTAACACAATGGTCTCCAACATTTTTGCTCCCAGATGCATCAATCTGGAGGATTTTTGAAAAATGTGCAAATTACAAGAGTGTTGAAAAAAAACGCTATCCGGAGCATAATACAGAAAAACTTTTGCCACAAAAGTTGTAGCAAATTGTGCCCTTAACACAATGGTCTGCAACATTTTTGCTCCCAGATGCATCAATCTGGAGGATTTTTGAAAAATGTGCAAATTACAAGAGTGTTGAAAAAAAACGCTATCCGGAGCATAATACAGAAAAACTTTTGCCACAAAAGTTGTAGCAAATTGTGCCCTTAACACAATGGTCTCCAACATTTTTGCTCCCAGATGCATCAATGTGGAGAATTTTTGAAAAATGTGCAAATTACAAGAGTGTTGAAAAAAAACGGTATCTGGAGCAGAATACAGAAAAACTTTTACCACAAAAGTTGTAGCAAATTGTGCCCTTAACACAATGGTCTGTAACTTTTTTGCTTCCAGATGCATCAATGTCGAGAATTTTTCAAAAATGTGTAAAATAGAAGAGTGTTGAAAAAAAACGGTATCCGGAGCAGAATACAGAAAAACTTTTACTACAAAAGTTGTAGCAAATTGTGCCCTTAACACAATGGTCTGTAACTTTTTTGCTCCCAGATGCACCAATGTGGAGATTTTAGCAAGAATGTGGAAATTACAAGAGTGTTGAAAAAAAACGGTATCCGGAGCAGAATACAGAAAAACTTTTACCACAAAAGTTGTAGCAAATTGTGCCCTTAACACAATGGTCTGCAACTTTTTTACTCCCAGATGCACCAATGTGGAGATTTTTTCAAGAATGTGGAAATTACAAGAGTGTTGAAAAAAAACGGTATCCGGAGCAGAATACAGAAAAAGTTTTACTACAAAAGTTGTAGCAAATTGTGCCCTTAACACAATGGTCTCCAACATTTTTGCTCCCAGATGCATCAATGTGGAGGATTTTTGAAAAATGTGCAAATTACAAGAGTGTTGAAAAAAAACGGTATCCGGAGCAGAATACAGAAAAACTTTTACCACAAAAGTTGTAGCAAATTGAGCCCTTAACACAATGGTCTCCAACATTTTTGCTCCCAGATGCATCAATCTGGAGGATTTTTGAAAAATGTGCAAATTACAAGAGTGTTGAAAAAAAACGCTATCCGGAGCATAATACAGAAAAACTTTTGCCACAAAAGTTGTAGCAAATTGTGCCCTTAACACAATGGTCTGCAACATTTTTGCTCCCAGATGCATCAATCTGGAGGATTTTTGAAAAATGTGCAAATTACAAGAGTGTTGAAAAAAAACGCTATCCGGAGCATAATACAGAAAAACTTTTGCCACAAAAGTTGTAGCAAATTGTGCCCTTAACACAATGGTCTCCAACATTTTTGCTCCCAGATGCATCAATGTGGAGAATTTTTGAAAAATGTGCAAATTACAAGAGTGTTGAAAAAAAACGGTATCTGGAGCAGAATACAGAAAAACTTTTACCACAAAAGTTGTAGCAAATTGTGCCCTTAACACAATGGTCTGTAACTTTTTTGCTCCCAGATGCACCAATGTGGAGATTTTAGCAAGAATGTGGAAATTACAAGAGTGTTGAAAAAAAACGGTATCCGGAGCAGAATACAGAAAAACTTTTACCACAAAAGTTGTAGCAAATTGTGCCCTTAACACAATGGTCTGCAACTTTTTTACTCCCAGATGCACCAATGTGGAGATTTTTTCAAGAATGTGGAAATTACAAGAGTGTTGAAAAAAAACGGTATCCGGAGCAGAATACAGAAAAAGTTTTACTACAAAAGTTGTAGCAAATTGTGCCCTTAACACAATGGTCTCCAACATTTTTGCTCCCAGATGCATCAATGTGGAGGATTTTTGAAAAATGTGCAAATTACAAGAGTGTTGAAAAAAAACGGTATCCGGAGCAGAATACAGAAAAACTTTTACCACAAAAGTTGTAGCAAATTGAGCCCTTAACACAATGGTCTCCAACATTTTTGCTCCCAGATGCATCAATCTGGAGGATTTTTGAAAAATGTGCAAATTACAAGAGTGTTGAAAAAAAACGCTATCCGGAGCATAATACAGAAAAACTTTTGCCACAAAAGTTGTAGCAAATTGTGCCCTTAACACAATGGTCTGCAACATTTTTGCTCCCAGATGCATCAATCTGGAGGATTTTTGAAAAATGTGCAAATTACAAGAGTGTTGAAAAAAAACGCTATCCGGAGCATAATACAGAAAAACTTTTGCCACAAAAGTTGTAGCAAATTGTGCCCTTAACACAATGGTCTCCAACATTTTTGCTCCCAGATGCATCAATGTGGAGAATTTTTGAAAAATGTGCAAATTACAAGAGTGTTGAAAAAAAACGGTATCTGGAGCAGAATACAGAAAAACTTTTACCACAAAAGTTGTAGCAAATTGTGCCCTTAACACAATGGTCTGTAACTTTTTTGCTTCCAGATGCATCAATGTCGAGAATTTTTCAAAAATGTGTAAAATAGAAGAGTGTTGAAAAAAAACGGTATCCGGAGCAGAATACAGAAAAACTTTTACTACAAAAGTTGTAGCAAATTGTGCCCTTAACACAATGGTCTGTAACTTTTTTGCTCCCAGATGCACCAATGTGGAGATTTTAGCAAGAATGTGGAAATTACAAGAGTGTTGAAAAAAAACGGTATCCGGAGCAGAATACAGAAAAACTTTTACCACAAAAGTTGTAGCAAATTGTGCCCTTAACACAATGGTCTGCAACTTTTTTACTCCCAGATGCACCAATGTGGAGATTTTTTCAAGAATGTGGAAATTACAAGAGTGTTGAAAAAAAACGGTATCCGGAGCAGAATACAGAAAAAGTTTTACTACAAAAGTTGTAGCAAATTGTGCCCTTAACACAATGGTCTCCAACATTTTTGCTCCCAGATGCATCAATGTGGAGGATTTTTGAAAAATGTGCAAATTACAAGAGTGTTGAAAAAAAACGGTATCCGGAGCAGAATACAGAAAAACTTTTACCACAAAAGTTGTAGCAAATTGAGCCCTTAACACAATGGTCTCCAACATTTTTGCTCCCAGATGCATCAATCTGGAGGATTTTTGAAAAATGTGCAAATTACAAGAGTGTTGAAAAAAAACGCTATCCGGAGCATAATACAGAAAAACTTTTGCCACAAAAGTTGTAGCAAATTGTGCCCTTAACACAATGGTCTGCAACATTTTTGCTCCCAGATGCATCAATCTGGAGGATTTTTGAAAAATGTGCAAATTACAAGAGTGTTGAAAAAAAACGCTATCCGGAGCATAATACAGAAAAACTTTTGCCACAAAAGTTGTAGCAAATTGTGCCCTTAACACAATGGTCTCCAACATTTTTGCTCCCAGATGCATCAATGTGGAGAATTTTTGAAAAATGTGCAAATTACAAGAGTGTTGAAAAAAAACGGTATCTGGAGCAGAATACAGAAAAACTTTTACCACAAAAGTTGTAGCAAATTGTGCCCTTAACACAATGGTCTGTAACTTTTTTGCTCCCAGATGCACCAATGTGGAGATTTTAGCAAGAATGTGGAAATTACAAGAGTGTTGAAAAAAAACGGTATCCGGAGCAGAATACAGAAAAAGTTTTACTACAAAAGTTGTAGCAAATTGTGCCCTTAACACAATGGTCTCCAACATTTTTTCTCCCAGATGCATCAATGTGGAGAATTTTTGAAAAATGTGCAAATTACAAGAGTGTTGAAAAAAAACGGTATCTGGAGCAGAATACAGAAAAACTTTTACCACAAAAGTTGTAGCAAATTGTGCCCTTAACACAATGGTCTGTAACTTTTTTGCTCCCAGATGCACCAATGTGGAGATTTTAGCAAGAATGTGGAAATTACAAGAGTGTTGAAAAAAAACGGTATCCGGAGCAGAATACAGAAAAACTTTTACCACAAAAGTTGTAGCAAATTGTGCCCTTAACACAATGGTCTGCAACTTTTTTGCTCCCAGATGCGTCAATGTGGAGATTTTTTCAAGAATGTGGAAATTACAAGAGTGTTGAAAAAAAACGGTATCCGGAGCAGAATACAGAAAAAGTTTTACTACAAAAGTTGTAGCAAATTGTGCCCTTAACACAATGGTCTCCAACATTTTTGCTCCCAGATGCATCAATGTGGAGGATTTTTGAAAAATGTGCAAATTACAAGAGTGTTGAAAAAAAACGGTATCCGGAGCAGAATACAGAAAAACTTTTACCACAAAAGTTGTAGCAAATTGTGCCCTTAACACAATGGTCTGTAACTTTTTTGCTCCCAGATGCACCAATGTGGAGATTTTAGCAAGAATGTGGAAATTACAAGAGTGTTGAAAAAAAACGGTATCCGGAGCAGAATACAGAAAAACTTTTACCACAAAAGTTGTAGCAAATTGTGCCCTTAACACAATGGTCTGCAACTTTTTTACTCCCAGATGCACCAATGTGGAGATTTTTTCAAGAATGTGGAAATTACAAGAGTGTTGAAAAAAAACGGTATCCGGAGCAGAATACAGAAAAAGTTTTACTACAAAAGTTGTAGCAAATTGTGCCCTTAACACAATGGTCTCCAACATTTTTGCTCCCAGATGCATCAATGTGGAGGATTTTTGAAAAATGTGCAAATTACAAGAGTGTTGAAAAAAAACGGTATCCGGAGCAGAATACAGAAAAACTTTTACCACAAAAGTTGTAGCAAATTGAGCCCTTAACACAATGGTCTCCAACATTTTTGCTCCCAGATGCATCAATCTGGAGGATTTTTGAAAAATGTGCAAATTACAAGAGTGTTGAAAAAAAACGCTATCCGGAGCATAATACAGAAAAACTTTTGCCACAAAAGTTGTAGCAAATTGTGCCCTTAACACAATGGTCTGCAACATTTTTGCTCCCAGATGCATCAATCTGGAGGATTTTTGAAAAATGTGCAAATTACAAGAGTGTTGAAAAAAAACGCTATCCGGAGCATAATACAGAAAAACTTTTGCCACAAAAGTTGTAGCAAATTGTGCCCTTAACACAATGGTCTCCAACATTTTTGCTCCCAGATGCATCAATGTGGAGAATTTTTGAAAAATGTGCAAATTACAAGAGTGTTGAAAAAAAACGGTATCTGGAGCAGAATACAGAAAAACTTTTACCACAAAAGTTGTAGCAAATTGTGCCCTTAACACAATGGTCTGTAACTTTTTTGCTCCCAGATGCACCAATGTGGAGATTTTAGCAAGAATGTGGAAATTACAAGAGTGTTGAAAAAAAACGGTATCCGGAGCAGAATACAGAAAAACTTTTACCACAAAAGTTGTAGCAAATTTTGCCCTTAACACAATGGTCTCCAACATTTTTGCTCCCAGATGCATCAATGTGGAGAATTTTTGAAAAATGTGCAAATTACAAGAGTGTTGAAAAAAAACGGTATCCGGTGCAGAATACAGAAAAACTTTTAGTACAAATGTTGTAGCAAATTGTGCCCTTAACACAATGGTCTGTAACTTTTTTGCTCCCAGATGCGTCAATGTGGAGATTTTTTCAAGAATGTGGAAATTACAAGAGTGATGAAAAAGAACGGTATCCGGAGCAGAATACAGAAAAACTTTTACTACAAAAGTTGTAGCAAATTGTGCCCTTAACACAATGGTCTCCAACATTTTTGCTCCCAGATGCATCAATGTGGAGGATTTTTGAAAAATGTGCAAATTACAAGAGTGTTGAAAAAAAACGGTATCCGGAGCAGAATACAGAAAAACTTTTACCACAAAAGTTGTAGCAAATTGAGCCCTTAACACAATGGTCTCCAACATTTTTGCTCCCAGATGCATCAATGTGGAGGATTTTTGAAAAATGTGCAAATTACAAGAGTGTTGAAAAAAAACGCTATCCGGAGCATAATACAGAAAAACTTTTGCCACAAAAGTTGTAGCAAATTGTGCCCTTAACACAATGGTCTCCAACATTTTTGCTCCCAGATGCATCAATGTGGAGAATTTTTGAAAAATGTGCAAATTACAAGAGTGTTGAAAAAAAACGCTATCCGGAGCATAATACAGAAAAACTTTTGCCACAAAAGTTGTAGCAAATTGTGCCCTTAACACAATGGTCTGCAACATTTTTGCTCCCAGATGCATCAATCTGGAGGATTTTTGAAAAATGTGCAAATTACAAGAGTGTTGAAAAAAAACGGTATCCGGAGCAGAATACAGAAAAAGTTTTACTACAAAAGTTGTAGCAAATTGTGCCCTTAACACAATGGTCTCCAAGATTTTTGCTCCCAGATGCATCAATGTGGAGAATTTTTGAAAAATGTGCAAATTACAAGAGTGTTGAAAAAAAACGCTATCCGGAGCATAATACAGAAAAACTTTTGCCACAAAAGTTGTAGCAAATTGTGCCCTTAACACAATGGTCTCCAACATTTTTGCTCCCAGATGCATCAATGTGGAGAATTTTTGAAAAATGTGCAAATTACAAGAGTGTTGAAAAAAAACGGTATCCGGAGCAGAATACAGAAAAACTTTTACCACGAAAGTTGTAGCAAATTGTGCCCTTAACACAATGGTCTGCAACTTTTTTGCTCCCAGATGCACCAATGTGGAGATTTTTTCAAGAATGTGGAAATTACAAGAGTGTTGAAAAAAAACGGTATCCGGAGCAGAATACAGAAAAAGTTTTACTACAAAAGTTGTAGCAAATTGTGCCCTTAACACAATGGTCTGTAACTTTTTTGCTCCCAGATGCACCAATGTGGAGATTTTAGCAAGAATGTGGAAATTACAAGAGTGTTGAAAAAAAACGGTATCCGGAGCAGAATACAGAAAAAGTTTTACTACAAAAGTTGTAGCAAATTGTGCCCTTAACACAATGGTCTCCAACATTTTTGCTCCCAGATGCACCAATGTGGAGATTTTAGCAAGAATGTGCAAATTACAAGAGTGTTGAAAAAAAACGGTATCCGGAGCAGAATACAGAAAAAGTTTTACTACAAAAGTTGTAGCAAATTGTGCCCTTAACACAATGGTCTCCAACATTTTTGCTCCCAGATGCATCAATGTGGAGATTTTTTCAAGAATGTGGAAATTACAAGAGTGTTGAAAAAAAACGGTATCCGGAGCAGAATACAGAAAAACTTTTACCACAAAAGTTGTAGCAAATTGTGCCCTTAACACAATGGTCTGCAACTTTTTTGCTCCCAGATGCACCAATGTGGAGATTTTTTCAAGAATGTGGAAATTACAAGAGTGTTGAAAGAAAACGGTATCCGGAGCAGAATACAGAAAAAGTTTTACTACAAAAGTTGTAGCAAATTGTGCCCTTAACACAATGGTCTCCAACATTTTTGCTCCCAGATGCATCAATGTGGAGATTTTTTCAAGAATGTGGAAATTACAAGAGTGATGAAAAAGAACGGTATCCGGAGCAGAATACAGAAAAACTTTTACTGCAAAAGTTGTAGCAAATTTTGCCCTTAACACAATGGTCTCCAACATTTTTGCTCCCAGATGCATCAATGTGGAGAATTTTTGAAAAATGTGCAAATTACAAGAGTGTTGAAAAAAAACGGTATCCGGTGCAGAATACAGAAAAACTTTTAGTACAAATGTTGTAGCAAATTGTGCCCTTAACACAATGGTCTGTAACTTTTTTGCTCCCAGATGCGTCAATGTGGAGATTTTTTCAAGAATGTGGAAATTACAAGAGTGATGAAAAAGAACGGTATCCGGAGCAGAATACAGAAAAACTTTTACTACAAAAGTTGTAGCAAATTGTGCCCTTAACACAATGGTCTCCAACATTTTTGCTCCCAGATGCATCAATGTGGAGGATTTTTGAAAAATGTGCAAATTACAAGAGTGTTGAAAAAAAACGGTATCCGGAGCAGAATACAGAAAAACTTTTACCACAAAAGTTGTAGCAAATTGAGCCCTTAACACAATGGTCTCCAACATTTTTGCTCCCAGATGCATCAATGTGGAGGATTTTTGAAAAATGTGCAAATTACAAGAGTGTTGAAAAAAAACGCTATCCGGAGCATAATACAGAAAAACTTTTACCACAAAAGTTGTAGCAAATTGTGCCCTTAACACAATGGTCTGCAACTTTTTTGCTCCCAGATGCGTCAATGTGGAGATTTTTTCAAGAATGTGGAAATTACAAGAGTGATGAAAAAAAACGGTATCCGGAGCAGAATACAGAAAAACTTTTACTACAAAAGTTGTAGCAAATTGTGCCCTTAACACAATGGTCTCCAACATTTTTGCTCCCAGATGCATCAATGTGGAGAATTTTTGAAAAATGTGCAAATTACAAGAGTGTTGAAAAAAAACGGTATCCGGAGCAGAATACAGAAAAACTTTTACCACAAAAGTTGTAGCAAATTGAGCCCTTAACACAATGGTCTCCAACATTTTTGCTCCCAGATGCATCAATGTGGAGGATTTTTGAAAAATGTGCAAATTACAAGAGTGTTGAAAAAAAACGCTATCCGGAGCAGAATACAGAAAAACTTTTACCACAAAAGTTGTAGCAAATTGAGCCCTTAACACAATGGTCTCCAACATTTTTGCTCCCAGATGCATCAATGTGGAGGATTTTTGAAAAATGTGCAAATTACAAGAGTGTTGAAAAAAAACGCTATCCGGAGCATAATACAGAAAAACTTTTACCACAAAAGTTGTAGCAAATTGTGCCCTTAACACAATGGTCTGCAACTTTTTTGCTCCCAGATGCGTCAATGTGGAGATTTTTTCAAGAATGTGGAAATTACAAGAGTGATGAAAAAAAACGGTATCCGGAGCAGAATACAGAAAAACTTTTACTACAAAAGTTGTAGCAAATTGTGCCCTTAACACAATGGTCTCCAACATTTTTGCTCCCAGATGCATCAATGTGGAGAATTTTTGAAAAATGTGCAAATTACAAGAGTGTTGAAAAAAAACGGTATCCGGAGCAGAATACAGAAAAACTTTTACCACAAAAGTTGTAGCAAATTGTGCCCTTAACACAATGGTCTGCAACTTTTTTGCTCCCAGATGCATCAATGAGCAGAATTTTTCAAAAATGTGGAAATTACAAGAGTGTTGAAAAAAAACGGTATCCGGGGCACAATACAGAAAATCTTTTACAACAAAAGTTGTAGCAAATTGTGCCCTTACCACAACGGTCTCTAACTATTTTGCTCCCAGATGCATCAATGAGCAGAATTTTTCAAAAATGTGGAAATTACAAGAGTGTTGAAAAAAAAACGGTATCCGGGGCACAATACAGAAAATCTTTTACAACAAAAGTTGTAGCAAAGTGTGCCCTTAACACAACGGTCTGTAACTTTTTTGCTCCCAGATGCATCAATGAGCAGAATTTTTCAAAAATGTGGAAATTACAAGAGTGTTGAAAAAAAACGGTATCCGGAGCACAATACAGAAAAACTTTTACTTCAAAAGTTGTAGCAAATTGTACCCTTAACACAACGGTCTCTAACTATTTTGCTCCCAGATGCATCAATGAGCAGAATTTTTCAAAAATGTGGAAATTACAAGAGTGTTGAAAAAAAACGGTATCCGGAGCACAATACAGAAAAACTTTTACTACAAAAGTTGTAGCAAATTGTACCCTTAACACAACGGTCTCTAACTATTTTGCTCCCAGATGCATCAATGAGCAGAATTTTTCAAAAATGTGGAAATTACAAGAGTGTTGAAAAAAAACGGTATCCGGGGCACAATACAGAAAATCTTTTACAACAAAAGTTGTAGCAAATTGTGCCCTTACCACAACGGTCTCTAACTATTTTGCTCCCAGATGCATCAATGAGCAGAATTTTTCAAAAATGTGGAAATTACAAGAGTGTTGAAAAAAAAACGGTATCCGGGGCACAATACAGAAAATCTTTTACAACAAAAGTTGTAGCAAAGTGTGCCCTTAACACAACGGTCTGTAACTTTTTTGCTCCCAGATGCATCAATGAGCAGAATTTTTCAAAAATGTGGAAATTACAAGAGTGTTGAAAAAAAACGGTATCCGGAGCACAATACAGAAAAACTTTTACTTCAAAAGTTGTAGCAAATTGTACCCTTAACACAACGGTCTCTAACTATTTTGCTCCCAGATGCATCAATGAGCAGAATTTTTCAAAAATGTGGAAATTACAAGAGTGTTGAAAAAAAACGGTATCCGGAGCACAATACAGAAAAACTTTTACTACAAAAGTTGTAGCAAATTGTACCCTTAACACAACGGTCTCTAACTATTTTGCTCCCAGATGCATCAATGAGCAGAATTTTTCAAAAATGTGGAAATTACAAGAGTGTTGAAAAAAAACGGTATCCGGGGCACAATACAGAAAATCTTTTACAACAAAAGTTGTAGCAAATTGTGCCCTTACCACAACGGTCTCTAACTATTTTGCTCCCAGATGCATCAATGAGCAGAATTTTTCAAAAATGTGGACATTACAAGAGTGTTGAAAAAAAACGGTATCCGGAGCACAATACAGAAAAACTTTTACTACAAAAGTTGTAGCAAATTGTGCCCTTAACACAACGGTCTGTAACTTTTTTGCTCCCAGATGCATCAATGAGCAGAGTTTTTCAAAAATGTGGAAATTACAAGAGTGTTGAAAAAAAACGGTATCCGGGGCACAATAAAGAAAATCTTTTACAACAAAAGTTGTAGCAAATTGTGCCCTTAACACAACGGTCTGTAACTTTTTTGCTCCCAGATGCATCAATGAGCAGAATTTTTCAAAAATGTGGAAATTACAAGAGTGTTGAAAAAAAACGGTATCCGGAGCACAATACAGAAAAACTTTTACTACAAAAGTTGTAGCAAATTGTACCCTTAACACAATGGTCTGTAACTTTTTTGCTCCCAGATGCATCAATGAGCACAATTTTTCCAAAATGTGGACATTACAAGAGTGTTGAAAAAGAACGGTATCCGTGGCACAATACAGAAAATCTTTTACAACAAAAGTTGTAGCAAATTGTGCCCTTAACACAACGGTCTGTAACTTTTTTGCTCCCAGATGCATCAATGAGCACAATTTTTCAAAAATGTGGACATTACAAGAGTGTTGAAAAAAAACGGTATCCGGAGCACAATACAGAAAAACTTTTACTACAAAAGTTGTACCAAATTGTGCCCTTAACACAACGGTCTGTAACTTTTTTGCTCCCAGATGCATCAATGAGCAGAGTTTTTCAAAAATGTGGAAATTACAAGAGTGTTGAAAAAAAACGGTATCCGGAGCACAATACAGAAAAACTTTTACTACAAAAGTTGTAGCAAATTGTGCCCTTAACACAACGGTCTGTAACTTTTTTGCTCCCAGATGCATCAATGAGCAGAGTTTTTCAAAAATGTGGAAATTACAAGAGTGTTGAAAAAAAACGGTATCCGGGGCACAATACAGAAAATCTTTTACAACAAAAGTTGTAGCAAAGTGTGCCCTTAACACAACGGTCTGTAACTTTTTTGCTCCCAGATGCATCAATGAGCACAATTTTTCCAAAATGTGGACATTACAAGAGTGTTGAAAAAGAACGGTATCCGTGTCACAATACAGAAAATCTTTTACAACAAAAGTTGTAGCAAATTGTGCCCTTAACACAACGGTCTGTAACTTTTTTGCTCCCAGATGCATCAATGAGCACAATTTTTCAAAAATGTGGACATTACAAGAGTGTTGAAAAAAAACGGTATCCGGAGCACAATACAGAAAAACTTTTACTACAAAAGTTGTAGCAAATTGTGCCCTTAACACAACGGTCTGTAACTTTTTTGCTCCCAGATGCATCAATGAGCAGAGTTTTTCAAAAATGTGAAAATTACAAGAGTGTTGAAAAAAAAACGGTATCCGGAGCACAATACAGAAAAACTTTTACTACAAAAGTTGTAGCAAATTGTACCCTTAACACAATGGTCTGTAACTTTTTTGCTCCCAGATGCATCAATGAGCAGAATTTTTCAAAAATGTGGAAATTACAAGAGTGTTGAAAAAAAACGGTATCCGGAGCACAATACAGAAAAACTTTTACTACAAAAGTTGTAGCAAATTGTACCCTTAACACAACGGTCTGTAACTTTTTTGCTCCCTGATGCATCAATGAGCACAATTTTTCCAAAATGTGGACATTACAAGAGTGTTGAAAAAGAACGGTATCCGTGGCACAATACAGAAAATCTTTTACAACAAAAGTTGTAGCAAATTGTGCCCTTAACACAACGGTCTGTAACTTTTTTGCTCCCAGATGCATCAATGAGCAGAGTTTTTCAAAAATGTGGAAATTACAAGAGTGTTGAAAAAAAACGGTATCCGGAGCACAATACAGAAAAACTTTTACTACAAAAGTTGTAGCAAATTGTGCCCTTAACACAACGGTCTGTAACTTTTTTGCTCCCAGATGCATCAATGAGCAGAGTTTTTCAAAAATGTGGAAATTACAAGAGTGTTGAAAAAAAACGGTATCCGGGGCACAATACAGAAAATCTTTTACAACAAAAGTTGTAGCAAATTGTGCCCTTACCACAACGGTCTCTAACTATTTTGCTCCCAGATGCATCAATGAGCAGAATTTTTCAAAAATGTGGAAATTACAAGAGTGTTGAAAAAAAACGGTATCCGGAGCACAATACAGAAAAACTTTTACTACAAAAGTTGTAGCAAATTGTACCCTTAACACAATGGTCTGTAACTTTTTTGCTCCCAGATGCATCAATGAGCAGAATTTTTCAAAAATGTGGAAATTACAAGAGTGTTGAAAAAAAACGGTATCCGGAGCACAATACAGAAAAACTTTTACTACAAAAGTTGTAGCAAATTGTACCCTTAACACAACGGTCTCTAACTATTTTGCTCCCAGATGCATCAATGAGCAGAATTTTTCAAAAATGTGGAAATTACAAGAGTGTTGAAAAAAAACGGTATCCGGAGCACAATACAGAAAAACTTTTACTACAAAAGTTGTAGCAAATTGTACCCTTAACACAACGGTCTCTAACTATTTTGCTCCCAGATGCATCAATGAGCAGAATTTTTCAAAAATGTGGAAATTACAAGAGTGTTGAAAAAAAACGGTATCCGGAGCACAATACAGAAAAACTTTTACTACAAAAGTTGTAGCAAATTGTACCCTTAACACAATGGTCTGTAACTTTTTTGCTCCCAGATGCATCAATGAGCAGAATTTTTCAAAAATGTGGAAATTACAAGAGTGTTGAAAAAAAACGGTATCCGGAGCACAATACAGAAAAACTTTTACTACAAAAGTTGTAGCAAATTGTACCCTTAACACAACGGTCTGTAACTTTTTTGCTCCCAGATGCATCAATGAGCACAATTTTTCCAAAATGTGGACATTACAAGAGTGTTGAAAAAGAACGGTATCCGTGGCACAATACAGAAAATCTTTTACAACAAAAGTTGTAGCAAATTGTGCCCTTAACACAACGGTCTGTAACTTTTTTGCTCCCAGATGCATCAATGAGCACAATTTTTCAAAAATGTGGACATTACAAGAGTGTTGAAAAAAAACGGTATCCGGAGCACAATACAGAAAAACTTTTACTACAAAAGTTGTAGCAAATTGTGCCCTTAACACAACGGTCTGTAACTTTTTTGCTCCCAGATGCATCAATGAGCAGAGTTTTTCAAAAATGTGGAAATTACAAGAGTGTTGAAAAAAAACGGTATCCGGAGCACAATACAGAAAAACTTTTACTACAAAAGTTGTAGCAAATTGTGCCCTTAACACAACGGTCTGTAACTTTTTTGCTCCCAGATGCATCAATGAGCAGAGTTTTTCAAAAATGTGGAAATTAGAAGAGTGTTGAAAAAAAACGGTATCCGGGGCACAATACAGAAAATCTTTTACAACAAAAGTTGTAGCAAATTGTGCCCTTACCACAACGGTCTCTAACTATTTTGCTCCCAGATGCATCAATGAGCAGAATTTTTCAAAAATGTGGAAATTACAAGAGTGTTGAAAAAAAACGGTATCCGGGGCACAATACAGAAAATCTTTTACAACAAAAGTTGTAGCAAATTGTGCCCTTACCACAACGGTCTCTAACTATTTTGCTCCCAGATGCATCAATGAGCAGAATTTTTCAAAAATGTGGAAATTACAAGAGTGTTGAAAAAAAACGGTATCCGGAGCACAATACAGAAAAACTTTTACTACAAAAGTTGTAGCAAGTTGTACCCTTAACACAATGGTCTGTAACTTTTTTGCTCCCAGATGCATCAATGAGCAGAATTTTTCAAAAATGTGGAAATTACAAGAGTGTTGAAAAAAAACGGTATCCGGAGCACAATACAGAAAAACTTTTACTACAAAAGTTGTAGCAAATTGTACCCTTAACACAACGGTCTCTAACTATTTTGCTCCCAGATGCATCAATGAGCAGAATTTTTCAAAAATGTGGAAATTACAAGAGTGTTGAAAAAAAACGGTATCCGGAGCACAATACAGAAAAACTTTTACTACAACAGTTGTAGCAAATTGTACCCTTAACACAACGGTCTCTAACTATTTTGCTCCCAGATGCATCAATGAGCAGAATTTTTCAAAAATGTGGAAATTACAAGAGTGTTGAAAAAAAACGGTATCCGGAGCACAATACAGAAAAACTTTTACTACAAAAGTTGTAGCAAATTGTACCCTTAACACAACGGTCTGTAACTTTTTTGCTCCCAGATGCATCAATGAGCACAATTTTTCCAAAATGTGGACATTACAAGAGTGTTGAAAAAGAACGGTATCCGTGGCACAATACAGAAAATCTTTTACAACAAAAGTTGTAGCAAATTGTGCCCTTAACACAACGGTCTGTAACTTTTTTGCTCCCAGATGCATCAATGAGCACAATTTTTCAAAAATGTGGACATTACAAGAGTGTTGAAAAAAAACGGTATCCGGAGCACAATACAGAAAAACTTTTACTACAAAAGTTGTAGCAAATTATACCCTTAACACAACGGTCTCTAACTATTTTGCTCCCAGATGCATCAATGAGCAGAATTTTTCAAAAATGTGGAAATTACAAGAGTGTTGAAAAAAAACGGTATCCGGGGCACAATACAGAAAATCTTTTACAACAAAAGTTGTAGCAAATTGTGCCCTTACCACAACGGTCTCTAACTATTTTGCTCCCAGATGCATCAATGAGCAGAATTTTTCAAAAATGTGGAAATTACAAGAGTGTTGAAAAAAAACGGTATCCGGAGCACAATACAGAAAAACTTTTACTACAAAAGTTGTAGCAAGTTGTACCCTTAACACAATGGTCTGTAACTTTTTTGCTCCCAGATGCATCAATGAGCAGAATTTTTCAAAAATGTGGAAATTACAAGAGTGTTGAAAAAAAACGGTATCCGGAGCACAATACAGAAAAACTTTTACTACAAAAGTTGTAGCAAATTGTACCCTTAACACAACGGTCTCTAACTATTTTGCTCCCAGATGCATCAATGAGCAGAATTTTTCAAAAATGTGGAAATTACAAGAGTGTTGAAAAAAAACGGTATCCGGAGCACAATACAGAAAAACTTTTACTACAACAGTTGTAGCAAATTGTACCCTTAACACAACGGTCTCTAACTATTTTGCTCCCAGATGCATCAATGAGCAGAATTTTTCAAAAATGTGGAAATTACAAGAGTGTTGAAAAAAAACGGTATCCGGAGCACAACACAGAAAAACTTTTACTACAAAAGTTGTAGCAAATTGTACCCTTAACACAACGGTCTGTAACTTTTTTGCTCCCAGATGCATCAATGAGCACAATTTTTCCAAAATGTGGACATTACAAGAGTGTTGAAAAAGAACGGTATCCGTGGCACAATACAGAAAATCTTTTACAACAAAAGTTGTAGCAAATTGTGCCCTTAACACAACGGTCTGTAACTTTTTTGCTCCCAGATGCATCAATGAGCACAATTTTTCAAAAATGTGGACATTACAAGAGTGTTGAAAAAAAACGGTATCCGGAGCACAATACAGAAAAACTTTTACTACAAAAGTTGTAGCAAATTATACCCTTAACACAATGGTCTGTAACTTTTTTGCTCCCAGATGCATCAATGAGCACAATTTTTCAAAAATGTGGAAATTACAAGAGTGTTGAAAAAAAACGGTATCCGGAGCACAATACAGAAAAACTTTTACTACAAAAGTTGTAGCAAATTGTACCCTTAACACAACGGTCTCTAACTATTTTGCTCCCAGATGCATCAATGAGCAGAATTTTTCAAAAATGTGGAAATTACAAGAGTGTTGAAAAAAAACGGTATCCGGAGCACAATACAGAAAAACTTTTACTACAAAAGTTGTAGCAAATTGTACCCTTAACACAACGGTCTCTAACTATTTTGCTCCCAGATGCATCAATGAGCAGAATTTTTCAAAAATGTGGAAATTACAAGAGTGTTGAAAAAAAACGGTATCCGGAGCACAATACAGAAAAACTTTTACTACAAAAGTTGTAGCAAATTGTACCCTTAACACAATGGTCTGTAACTTTTTTGCTCCCAGATGCATCAATGAGCAGAATTTTTCAAAAATGTGGAAATTACAAGAGTGTTGAAAAAAAACGGTATCCGGAGCACAATACAGAAAAACTTTTACTACAAAAGTTGTAGCAAATTGTACCCTTAACACAACGGTCTGTAACTTTTTTGCTCCCAGATGCATCAATGAGCACAATTTTTCCAAAATGTGGACATTACAAGAGTGTTGAAAAAGAACGGTATCCGTGGCACAATACAGAAAATCTTTTACAACAAAAGTTGTAGCAAATTGTGCCCTTAACACAACGGTCTGTAACTTTTTTGCTCCCAGATGCATCAATGAGCACAATTTTTCAAAAATGTGGACATTACAAGAGTGTTGAAAAAAAACGGTATCCGGAGCACAATACAGAAAAACTTTTACTACAAAAGTTGTAGCAAATTGTGCCCTTAACACAACGGTCTGTAACTTTTTTGCTCCCAGATGCATCAATGAGCAGAGTTTTTCAAAAATGTGGAAATTACAAGAGTGTTGAAAAAAAACGGTATCCGGAGCACAATACAGAAAAACTTTTACTACAAAAGTTGTAGCAAATTGTGCCCTTAACACAACGGTCTGTAACTTTTTTGCTCCCAGATGCATCAATGAGCAGAGTTTTTCAAAAATGTGGAAATTAGAAGAGTGTTGAAAAAAAACGGTATCCGGGGCACAATACAGAAAATCTTTTACAACAAAAGTTGTAGCAAATTGTGCCCTTACCACAACGGTCTCTAACTATTTTGCTCCCAGATGCATCAATGAGCAGAATTTTTCAAAAATGTGGAAATTACAAGAGTGTTGAAAAAAAACGGTATCCGGGGCACAATACAGAAAATCTTTTACAACAAAAGTTGTAGCAAATTGTGCCCTTACCACAACGTTCTCTAACTATTTTGCTCCCAGATGCATCAATGAGCAGAATTTTTCAAAAATGTGGAAATTACAAGAGTGTTGAAAAAAAACGGTATCCGGAGCACAATACAGAAAAACTTTTACTACAAAAGTTGTAGCAAATTGTACCCTTAACACAACGGTCTGTAACTTTTTTGCTCCCAGATGCATCAATGAGCACAATTTTTCCAAAATGTGGACATTACAAGAGTGTTGAAAAAGAACGGTATCCGTGGCACAATACAGAAAATCTTTTACAACAAAAGTTGTAGCAAATTGTGCCCTTAACACAACGGTCTGTAACTTTTTTGCTCCCAGATGCATCAATGAGCACAATTTTTCAAAAATGTGGACATTACAAGAGTGTTGAAAAAAAACGGTATCCGGAGCACAATACAGAAAAACTTTTACTACAAAAGTTGTAGCAAATTATACCCTTAACACAATGGTCTGTAACTTTTTTGCTCCCAGATGCATCAATGAGCACAATTTTTCAAAAATGTGGACATTACAAGAGTGTTGAAAAAAAACGGTATCCGGAGCACAATACAGAAAAACTTTTATTACAAAAGTTGTAGCAAATTGTGCCCTTAACACAACGGTCTGTAACTTTTTTGCTCCCAGATGCATCAATGAGCAGAATTTTTCAAAAATGTGGAAATTACAAGAGTGTTGAAAAAAAACGGTATCCGGGGCACAATACAGAAAATCTTTTACAACAAAAGTTGTAGCAAAGTGTGCCCTTAACACAACGGTCTGTAACTTTTTTGCTCCCAGATGCATCAATGAGCACAATTTTTCCAAAATGTGGACATTACAAGAGTGTTGAAAAAGAACGGTATCCGTGGCACAATACAGAAAATCTTTTACAACAAAAGTTGTAGCAAATTGTGCCCTTAACACAACGGTCTGTAACTTTTTTGCTCCCAGATGCATCAATGAGCACAATTTTTCAAAAATGTGGACATTACAAGAGTGTTGAAAAAAAACGGTATCCGGAGCACAATACAGAAAAACTTTTACTACAAAAGTTGTAGCAAATTGTGCCCTTAACACAACGGTCTGTAACTTTTTTGCTCCCAGATGCATCAATGAGCAGAGTTTTTCAAAAATGTGGAAATTACAAGAGTGTTGAAAAAAAACGGTATCCGGAGCACAATACAGAAAAAGTTTTACTACAAAAGTTGTAGCAAATTGTGCCCTTAACACAACGGTCTGTAACTTTTTTGCTCCCAGATGCATCAATGAGCAGAGTTTTTCAAAAATGTGGAAATTACATGAGTGTTGAAAAAAAACGGTATCCGGGGCACAATACAGAAAATCTTTTACAACAAAAGTTGTAGCAAATTGTGCCCTTAACACAACGGTCTGTAACTTTTTTGCTCCCAGATGCATCAATGAGCACAATTTTTCAAAAATGTGGACATTACAAGAGTGTTGAAAAAAAACGGTATCCGGAGCACAATACAGAAAAACTTTTACTACAAAAGTTGTAGCAAATTGTGCCCTTAACACAACGGTCTGTAACTTTTTTGCTCCCAGATGCATCAATGAGCAGAGTTTTTCAAAAATGTGGAAATTACAAGAGTGTTGAAAAAAAACGGTATCCGGGGCACAATAAAGAAAATCTTTTACAACAAAAGTTGTAGCAAATTGTGCCCTTAACACAACGGTCTGTAACTTTTTTGCTCCCAGATGCATCAATGAGCAGAATTTTTCAAAAATGTGGAAATTACAAGAGTGTTGAAAAAAAACGGTATCCGGAGCACAATACAGAAAAACTTTTACTACAAAAGTTGTAGCAAATTGTACCCTTAACACAATGGTCTGTAACTTTTTTGCTCCCAGATGCATCAATGAGCAGAATTTTTCAAAAATGTGGAAATTACAAGAGTGTTGAAAAAAAACGGTATCCGGGGCACAATACAGAAAATCTTTTACAACAAAAGTTGTAGCAAAGTGTGCCCTTAACACAACGGTCTGTAACTTTTTTGCTCCCAGATGCATCAATGAGCACAATTTTTCCAAAATGTGGACATTACAAGAGTGTTGAAAAAGAACGGTATCCGTGGCACAATACAGAAAATCTTTTACAACAAAAGTTGTAGCAAATTGTGCCCTTAACACAACGGTCTGTAACTTTTTTGCTCCCAGATGCATCAATGAGCACAATTTTTCAAAAATGTGGACATTACAAGAGTGTTGAAAAAAAACGGTATCCGGAGCACAATACAGAAAAACTTTTACTACAAAAGTTGTACCAAATTGTGCCCTTAACACAACGGTCTGTAACTTTTTTGCTCCCAGATGCATCAATGAGCAGAGTTTTTCAAAAATGTGGAAATTACAAGAGTGTTGAAAAAAAACGGTATCCGGAGCACAATACAGAAAAAGTTTTACTACAAAAGTTGTAGCAAATTGTGCCCTTAACACAACGGTCTGTAACTTTTTTGCTCCCAGATGCATCAATGAGCAGAGTTTTTCAAAAATGTGGAAATTACATGAGTGTTGAAAAAAAACGGTATCCGGGGCACAATACAGAAAATCTTTTACAACAAAAGTTGTAGCAAATTGTGCCCTTAACACAACGGTCTGTAACTTTTTTGCTCCCAGATGCATCAATGAGCACAATTTTTCAAAAATGTGGACATTACAAGAGTGTTGAAAAAAAACGGTATCCGGAGCACAATACAGAAAAACTTTTACTACAAAAGTTGTAGCAAATTGTGCCCTTAACACAACGGTCTGTAACTTTTTTGCTCCCAGATGCATCAATGAGCAGAGTTTTTCAAAAATGTGGAAATTACAAGAGTGTTGAAAAAAAACGGTATCCGGGGCACAATAAAGAAAATCTTTTACAACAAAAGTTGTAGCAAATTGTGCCCTTAACACAACGGTCTGTAACTTTTTTGCTCCCAGATGCATCAATGAGCAGAATTTTTCAAAAATGTGGAAATTACAAGAGTGTTGAAAAAAAACGGTATCCGGAGCACAATACAGAAAAACTTTTACTACAAAAGTTGTAGCAAATTGTACCCTTAACACAATGGTCTGTAACTTTTTTGCTCCCAGATGCATCAATGAGCAGAATTTTTCAAAAATGTGGAAATTACAAGAGTGTTGAAAAAAAACGGTATCCGGGGCACAATACAGAAAATCTTTTACAACAAAAGTTGTAGCAAAGTGTGCCCTTAACACAACGGTCTGTAACTTTTTTGCTCCCAGATGCATCAATGAGCAGAATTTTTCAAAAATGTGGAAATTACAAGAGTGTTGAAAAAGAACGGTATCCGTGGCACAATACAGAAAATCTTTTACAACAAAAGTTGTAGCAAATTGTGCCCTTAACACAACGGTCTGTAACTTTTTTGCTCCCAGATGCATCAATGAGCACAATTTTTCAAAAATGTGGAAATTACATGAGTGTTGAAAAAAAACGGTATCCGGGGCACAATACAGAAAATCTTTTACAACAAAAGTTGTAGCAAATTGTGCCCTTAACACAACGGTCTGTAACTTTTTTGCTCCCAGATGCATCAATGAGCAGAATTTTTCAAAAATGTGGAAATTACAAGAGTGTTGAAAAAAAACGGTATCCGGGGCACAATACAGAAAATCTTTTACAACAAAAGTTGTAGCAAAGTGTGCCCTTAACACAACGGTCTGTAACTTTTTTGCTCCCAGATGCATCAATGAGCACAATTTTTCCAAAATGTGGACATTACAAGAGTGTTGAAAAAGAACGGTATCCGTGGCACAATACAGAAAATCTTTTACAACAAAAGTTGTAGCAAATTGTGCCCTTAACACAACGGTCTGTAACTTTTTTGCTCCCAGATGCATCAATGAGCACAATTTTTCAAAAATGTGGACATTACAAGAGTGTTGAAAAAAAACGGTATCCGGAGCACAATACAGAAAAACTTTTACTACAAAAGTTGTAGCAAATTGTGCCCTTAACACAACGGTCTGTAACTTTTTTGCTCCCAGATGCATCAATGAGCAGAGTTTTTCAAAAATGTGGAAATTACAAGAGTGTTGAAAAAAAACGGTATCCGGAGCACAATACAGAAAAAGTTTTACTACAAAAGTTGTAGCAAATTGTGCCCTTAACACAACGGTCTGTAACTTTTTTGCTCCCAGATGCATCAATGAGCAGAGTTTTTCAAAAATGTGGAAATTACAAGAGTGTTGAAAAAAAACGGTATCCGGAGCACAATACAGAAAAAGTTTTACTACAAAAGTTGTAGCAAATTGTGCCCTTAACACAACGGTCTGTAACTTTTTTGCTCCCAGATGCATCAATGAGCAGAGTTTTTCAAAAATGTGGAAATTACATGAGTGTTGAAAAAAAACGGTATCCGGGGCACAATACAGAAAATCTTTTACAACAAAAGTTGTAGCAAATTGTGCCCTTAACACAACGGTCTGTAACTTTTTTGCTCCCAGATGCATCAATGAGCACAATTTTTCAAAAATGTGGACATTACAAGAGTGTTGAAAAAAAACGGTATCCGGAGCACAATACAGAAAAACTTTTACTACAAAAGTTGTAGCAAATTGTACCCTTAACACAATGGTCTGTAACTTTTTTGCTCCCAGATGCATCAATGAGCAGAATTTTTCAAAAATGTGGAAATTACAAGAGTGTTGAAAAAAAACGGTATCCGGGGCACAATACAGAAAATCTTTTACAACAAAAGTTGTAGCAAAGTGTGCCCTTAACACAACGGTCTGTAACTTTTTTGCTCCCAGATGCATCAATGAGCACAATTTTTCCAAAATGTGGACATTACAAGAGTGTTGAAAAAGAACGGTATCCGTGGCACAATACAGAAAATCTTTTACAACAAAAGTTGTAGCAAATTGTGCCCTTAACACAACGGTCTGTAACTTTTTTGCTCCCAGATGCATCAATGAGCACAATTTTTCAAAAATGTGGACATTACAAGAGTGTTGAAAAAAAACGGTATCCGGAGCACAATACAGAAAAACTTTTACTACAAAAGTTGTACCAAATTGTGCCCTTAACACAACGGTCTGTAACTTTTTTGCTCCCAGATGCATCAATGAGCAGAGTTTTTCAAAAATGTGGAAATTACAAGAGTGTTGAAAAAGAACGGTATCCGTGGCACAATACAGAAAATCTTTTACAACAAAAGTTGTAGCAAATTGTGCCCTTAACACAACGGTCTGTAACTTTTTTGCTCCCAGATGCATCAATGAGCACAATTTTTCAAAAATGTGGACATTACAAGAGTGTTGAAAAAAAACGGTATCCGGAGCACAATACAGAAAAACTTTTACTACAAAAGTTGTAGCAAATTGTGCCCTTAACACAACGGTCTGTAACTTTTTTGCTCCCAGATGCATCAATGAGCAGAGTTTTTCAAAAATGTGGAAATTACAAGAGTGTTGAAAAAAAACGGTATCCGGAGCACAATACAGAAAAAGTTTTACTACAAAAGTTGTAGCAAATTGTGCCCTTAACACAACGGTCTGTAACTTTTTTGCTCCCAGATGCATCAATGAGCAGAGTTTTTCAAAAATGTGGAAATTACAAGAGTGTTGAAAAAAAACGGTATCCGGAGCACAATACAGAAAAAGTTTTACTACAAAAGTTGTAGCAAATTGTGCCCTTAACACAACGGTCTGTAACTTTTTTGCTCCCAGATGCATCAATGAGCAGAGTTTTTCAAAAATGTGGAAATTACATGAGTGTTGAAAAAAAACGGTATCCGGGGCACAATACAGAAAATCTTTTACAACAAAAGTTGTAGCAAATTGTGCCCTTAACACAACGGTCTGTAACTTTTTTGCTCCCAGATGCATCAATGAGCACAATTTTTCAAAAATGTGGACATTACAAGAGTGTTGAAAAAAAACGGTATCCGGAGCACAATACAGAAAAACTTTTACTACAAAAGTTGTAGCAAATTGTGCCCTTAACACAACGGTCTGTAACTTTTTTGCTCCCAGATGCATCAATGAGCAGAGTTTTTCAAAAATGTGGAAATTACAAGAGTGTTGAAAAAAAACGGTATCCGGGGCACAATAAAGAAAATCTTTTACAACAAAAGTTGTAGCAAATTGTGCCCTTAACACAACGGTCTGTAACTTTTTTGCTCCCAGATGCATCAATGAGCAGAATTTTTCAAAAATGTGGAAATTACAAGAGTGTTGAAAAAAAACGGTATCCGGAGCACAATACAGAAAAACTTTTACTACAAAAGTTGTAGCAAATTGTACCCTTAACACAATGGTCTGTAACTTTTTTGCTCCCAGATGCATCAATGAGCAGAATTTTTCAAAAATGTGGAAATTACAAGAGTGTTGAAAAAAAACGGTATCCGGGGCACAATACAGAAAATCTTTTACAACAAAAGTTGTAGCAAAGTGTGCCCTTAACACAACGGTCTGTAACTTTTTTGCTCCCAGATGCATCAATGAGCACAATTTTTCCAAAATGTGGACATTACAAGAGTGTTGAAAAAGAACGGTATCCGTGGCACAATACAGAAAATCTTTTACAACAAAAGTTGTAGCAAATTGTGCCCTTAACACAACGGTCTGTAACTTTTTTGCTCCCAGATGCATCAATGAGCACAATTTTTCAAAAATGTGGACATTACAAGAGTGTTGAAAAAAAACGGTATCCGGAGCACAATACAGAAAAACTTTTACTACAAAAGTTGTACCAAATTGTGCCCTTAACACAACGGTCTGTAACTTTTTTGCTCCCAGATGCATCAATGAGCAGAGTTTTTCAAAAATGTGGAAATTACAAGAGTGTTGAAAAAAAACGGTATCCGGAGCACAATACAGAAAAACTTTTACTACAAAAGTTGTAGCAAATTGTGCCCTTAACACAACGGTCTGTAACTTTTTTGCTCCCAGATGCATCAATGAGCAGAGTTTTTCACAAATGTGGAAATTACAAGAGTGTTGAAAAAAAACGGTATCCGGGGCACAATACAGAAAATCTTTTACAACAAAAGTTGTAGCAAATCGTGCCCTTAACACAACGGTCTGTAACTTTTTTGCTCCCAGATGCATCAATGAGCAGAATTTTTCAAAAATGTGGAAATTACAAGAGTGTTGAAAAAAAACGGTATCCGGAGCACAATACAGAAAAACTTTTACTACAAAAGTTGTAGCAAATTGTACCCTTAACACAACGGTCTCTATCTATTTTGCTCCCAGATGCATCAATGAGCAGAATTTTTCAAAAATGTGGAAATTACAAGAGTGTTGAAAAAAAACGGTATCCGGGGCACAATACAGAAAATCTTTTACAACAAAAGTTGTAGCAAATTGTGCCCTTACCACAACGGTCTCTAACTATTTTGCTTCCAGATGCATCAATGAGCAGAATTTTTCAAAAATGTGGAAATTACAAGAGTGTTGAAAAAAAACGGTATCCGGGGCACAATACAGAAAATCTTTTACAACAAAAGTTGTAGCAAATTGTGCCCTTACCACAACGGTCTCTAACTATTTTGCTCCCAGATGCATCAATGAGCAGAATTTTTCAAAAATGTGGAAATTACAAGAGTGTTGAAAAAAAACGGTATCCGGGGCACAATAAAGAAAATCTTTTACAACAAAAGTTGTAGCAAATTGTGCCCTTAACACAACGGTCTGTAACTTTTTTGCTCCCAGATGCATCAATGAGCAGAATTTTTCAAAAATGTGGAAATTACAAGAGTGTTGAAAAAAAACGGTATCCGGGGCACAATACAGAAAATCTTTTACAACAAAAGTTGTAGCAAAGTGTGCCCTTAACACAACGGTCTGTAACTTTTTTGCTCCCAGATGCATCAATGAGCACAATTTTTCCAAAATGTGGACATTACAAGAGTGTTGAAAAAGAACGGTATCCGTGGCACAATACAGAAAATCTTTTACAACAAAAGTTGTAGCAAATTGTGCCCTTAACACAACGGTCTGTAACTTTTTTGCTCCCAGATGCATCAATGAGCAGAATTTTTCAAAAATGTGGAAATTACAAGAGTGTTGAAAAAAAACGGTATCCGGAGCACAATACAGAAAAACTTTTACTACAAAAGTTGTAGCAAATTGTACCCTTAACACAATGGTCTGTAACTTTTTTGCTCCCAGATGCATCAATGAGCAGAATTTTTCAAAAATGTGGAAATTACAAGAGTGTTGAAAAAAAACGGTATCCGGAGCACAATACAGAAAAACTTTTACTACAAAAGTTGTAGCAAATTGTACCCTTAACACAACGGTCTCTAACTATTTTGCTCCCAGATGCATCAATGAGCAGAATTTTTCAAAAATGTGGAAATTACAAGAGTGTTGAAAAAAAACGGTATCCGGAGCACAATACAGAAAAACTTTTACTACAAAAGTTGTAGCAAATTGTACCCTTAACACAACGGTCTCTAACTATTTTGCTCCCAGATGCATCAATGAGCAGAATTTTTCAAAAATGTGGAAATTACAAGAGTGTTGAAAAAAAACGGTATCCGGAGCACAATACAGAAAAACTTTTACTACAAAAGTTGTAGCAAATTGTACCCTTAACACAACGGTCTCTAACTATTTTGCTCCCAGATGCATCAATGAGCAGAATTTTTCAAAAATGTGGAAATTACAAGAGTGTTGAAAAAAAACGGTATCCGGAGCACAATACAGAAAAACTTTTACTACAAAAGTTGTAGCAAATTGTACCCTTAACACAATGGTCTGTAACTTTTTTGCTCCCAGATGCATCAATGAGCAGAATTTTTCAAAAATGTGGAAATTACAAGAGTGTTGAAAAAAAACGGTATCCGGGGCACAATACAGAAAATCTTTTACAACAAAAGTTGTAGCAAATTGTGCCCTTACCACAACGGTCTCTAACTATTTTGCTCCCAGATGCATCAATGAGCAGAATTTTTCAAAAATGTGGAAATTACAAGAGTGTTGAAAAAAAACGGTATCCGGGGCACAATAAAGAAAATCTTTTACAACAAAAGTTGTAGCAAATTGTGCCCTTAACACAACGGTCTGTAACTTTTTTGCTCCCAGATGCATCAATGAGCAGAATTTTTCAAAAATGTGGAAATTACAAGAGTGTTGAAAAAAAACGGTATCCGGGGCACAATACAGAAAATCTTTTACAACAACAGTTGTAGCAAATTGTGCCCTTACCACAACGGTCTCTAACTATTTTGCTCCCAGATGCATCAATGAGCAGAATTTTTCAAAAATGTGGAATTTACAAGAGTGTTGAAAAAAAACGGTATCCGGGGCACAATACAGAAAATCTTTTACAAGAAAAGTTGTAGCAAATTGTGCCCTTACCACAACGGTCTCTAACTATTTTGCTCCCAGATGCATCAATGAGCAGAATTTTTCAAAAATGTGGAAATTACAAGAGTGTTGAAAAAAAACGGTATCAGGAGCACAATACAGAAAAACTTTTACTACAAAAGTTGTAGCAAATTGTACCCTTAACACAATGGTCTGTAACTTTTTTGCTCCCAGATGCATCAATGAGCAGAATTTTTCAAAAATGTGGAAATTACAAGAGTGTTGAAAAAAAACGGTATCCGGGGCACAATAAAGAAAATCTTTTACAACAAAAGTTGTAGCAAATTGTGCCCTTAACACAACGGTCTGTAACTTTTTTGCTCCCAGATGCATCAATGAGCAGAATTTTTCAAAAATGTGGAAATTACAAGAGTGTTGAAAAAAAACGGTATCCGGAGCACAATACAGAAAAACTTTTACTACAAAAGTTGTAGCAAATTGTACCCTTAACACAACGGTCTCTAACTATTTTGCTCCCAGATGCATCAATGAGCAGAATTTTTCAAAAATGTGGAAATTACAAGAGTGTTGAAAAAAAACGGTATCCGGGGCACAATACAGAAAACCTTTTACAACAAAAGTTGTAGCAAATTGTGCCCTTACCACAACGGTCTCTAACTATTTTGCTCCCAGATGCATCAATGAGCAGAATTTTTCAAAAATGTGGAATTTACAAGAGTGTTGAAAAAAAACGGTATCCGGGGCACAATACAGAAAATCTTTTACAAGAAAAGTTGTAGCAAATTGTGCCCTTACCACAACGGTCTCTAACTATTTTGCTCCCAGATGCATCAATGAGCAGAATTTTTCAAAAATGTGGAAATTACAAGAGTGTTAAAAAAAAACGGTATCCGGAGCACAATACAGAAAAACTTTTACTACAAAAGTTGTAGCAAATTGTACCCTTAACACAATGGTCTGTAACTTTTTTGCTCCCAGATGCATCAATGAGCAGAATTTTTCAAAAATGTGGAAATTACAAGAGTGTTGAAAAAAAACGGTATCCGGGGCACAATAAAGAAAATCTTTTACAACAAAAGTTGTAGCAAATTGTGCCCTTAACACAACGGTCTCTAACTTTTTTGCTCCCAGATGCATCAATGAGCAGAATTTTTCAAAAATGTGGAAATTACAAGAGTGTTGAAAAAAAACGGTATCCGGAGCACAATACAGAAAAACTTTGACTACAAAAGTTGTAGCAAATTGTACCCTTAACACAATGGTCTGTAACTTTTTTGCTCCCAGATGCATCAATGAGCAGAATTTTTCAAAAATGTGGAATTTACAAGAGTGTTGAAAAAAAACGGTATCCGGGGCACAATACAGAAAATCTTTTACAAGAAAAGTTGTAGCAAATTGTGCCTTTACCACAACGGTCTCTAACTATTTTGCTCCCAGATGCATCAATGAGCAGAATTTTTCAAAAATGTGGAAATTACAAGAGTGTTGAAAAAAAACGGTATCCGGAGCACAATACAGAAAAACTTTTACTACAAAAGTTGTAGCAAATTGTACCCTTAACACAATGGTCTGTAACTTTTTTGCTCCCAGATGCATCAATGAGCAGAATTTTTCAAAAATGTGGAAATTACAAGAGTGTTGAAAAAAAACGGTATCCGGGGCACAATAAAGAAAATCTTTTACAACAAAAGTTGTAGCAAATTGTGCCCTTACCACAACGGTCTCTAACTATTTTGCTCCCAGATGCATCAATGAGCAGAATTTTTCAAAAATGTGGAATTTACAAGAGTGTTGAAAAAAAACGGTATCCGGGGCACAATACAGAAAATCTTTTACAAGAAAAGTTGTAGCAAATTGTGCCCTTACCACAACGGTCTCTAACTATTTTGCTCCCAGATGCATCAATGAGCAGAATTTTTCAAAAATGTGGAAATTACAAGAGTGTTAAAAAAAAACGGTATCCGGAGCACAATACAGAAAAACTTTTACTACAAAAGTTGTAGCAAATTGTACCCTTAACACAATGGTCTGCAACTTTTTTGCTCCCAGATGCATCAATGAGCAGAATTTTTCAAAAATGTGGAAATTACAAGAGTGTTGAAAAAAAACGGTATCCGGGGCACAATAAAGAAAATCTTTTACAACAAAAGTTGTAGCAAATTGTGCCCTTAACACAACGGTCTGTAACTTTTTTGCTCCCAGATGCATCAATGAGCAGAATTTTTCAAAAATGTGGAAATTACAAGAGTGTTGAAAAAAAACGGTATCCGGAGCACAATACAGAAAAACTTTGACTACAAAAGTTGTAGCAAATTGTACCCTTAACACAATGGTCTGTAACTTTTTTGCTCCCAGATGCATCAATGAGCAGAATTTTTCAAAAATGTGGAATTTACAAGAGTGTTGAAAAAAAACGGTATCCGGGGCACAATACAGAAAATCTTTTACAAGAAAAGTTGTAGCAAATTGTGCCTTTACCACAACGGTCTCTAACTATTTTGCTCCCAGATGCATCAATGAGCAGAATTCTTCAAAAATGTGGAAATTACAAGAGTGTTGAAAAAAAACGGTATCCGGAGCACAATACAGAAAAACTTTTACTACAAAAGTTGTAGCAAATTGTACCCTTAACACAATGGTCTGCAACTTTTTTGCTCCCAGATGCATCAATGAGCAGAATTCTTCAAAAATGTGGAAATTACAAGAGTGTTGAAAAAAAACGGTATCCGGGGCACAATAAAGAAAATCTTTTACAACAAAAGTTGTAGCAAATTGTGCCCTTAACACAACGGTCTCTAACTTTTTTGCTCCCAGATGCATCAATGAGCAGAATTTTTCAAAAATGTGGAATTTACAAGAGTGTTGAAAAAAAACGGTATCCGGGGCACAATACAGAAAAAGTTTTACTACAAAAGTTGTAGCAAATTGTACCCTTAACACAACGGTCTCTAACTATTTTGCTCCCAGATGCATCAATGAGCAGAATTTTTCAAAAATGTGGAAATTACAAGAGTGTTGAAAAAAAACGGTATCCGGGGCACAATACAGAAAATCTTTTACAACAAAAGTTGTAGCAAATTGTACCCTTAACACAACGGTCTCTAACTATTTTGCTCCCAGATGCATCAATGAGCAGAATTTTTCAAAAATGTGGAAATTACAAGAGTGTTGAAAAAAAACGGTATCCGGAGCACAATACAGAAAAACTTTTACTACAAAAGTTGTAGCAAATTGTACCCTTAACACAATGGTCTGTAACTTTTTTGCTCCCAGATGCATCAATGAGCAGAATTTTTCAAAAATGTGGAAATTACAAGAGTGTTGAAAAAAAACGGTATCCGGGGCACATACAGAAAAACTTTTACTACAAAAGTTGTAGCAAATTGTACCCTTAACACAACGGTCTCTAACTATTTTGCTCCCAGATGCATCAATGAGCAGAATTTTTCAAAAATGTGGAAATTACAAGAGTGTTGAAAAAAAACGGTATCCGGAGCACAATACAGAAAAACTTTTACTACAAAAGTTGTAGCAAATTGTACCCTTAACACAACGGTCTCTAACTATTTTGCTCCCAGATGCATCAATGAGCAGAATTTTTCAAAAATGTGGAAATTACAAGAGTGTTGAAAAAAAACGGTATCCGGGGCACAATACAGAAAATCTTTTACAACAAAAGTTGTAGCAAATTGTGCCCTTACCACAACGGTCTCTAACTATTTTGCTCCCAGATGCATCAATGAGCAGAATTTTTCAAAAATGTGGAATTTACAAGAGTGTTGAAAAAAAACGGTATCCGGGGCACAATACAGAAAATATTTTACAAGAAAAGTTGTAGCAAATTGTGCCCTTACCACAACGGTCTCTAACCATTTTGCTCCCAGATGCATCAATGAGCACAATTTTTCAAAAATGTGGACATTACAAGAGTGTTGAAAAAAAACGGTATCCGGAGCACAATACAGAAAAACTTTTACTACAAAAGTTGTAGCAAATTGTGCCCTTAACACAACGGTCTGTAACTTTTTTGCTCCCAGATGCATCAATGAGCAGAGTTTTTCAAAAATGTGGAAATTACAAGAGTGTTGAAAAAAAACGGTATCCGGAGCACAATACAGAAAAACTTTTACTACAAAAGTTGTAGCAAATTGTACCCTTAACACAACGGTCTGTAACTTTTTTGCTCCCAGATGCATCAATGAGCAGAATTTTTCAAAAATGTGGAAATTACAAGAGTGTTGAAAAAGAACGGTATCCGTGGCACAATACAGAAAATCTTTTACAACAAAAGTTGTAGCAAATTGTGCCCTTAACACAACGGTCTGTAACTTTTTTGCTCCCAGATGCATCAATGAGCACAATTTTTCAAAAATGTGGACATTACAAGAGTGTTGAAAAAAAACGGTATCCGGAGCACAATACAGAAAAACTTTTACTACAAAAGTTGTAGCAAATTGTGCCCTTAACACAACGGTCTGTAACTTTTTTGCACCCAGATGCATCAATGAGCAGAGTTTTTCAAAAATGTGGAAATTACAAGAGTGTTGAAAAAAAACGGTATCCGGAGCACAATACAGAAAAACTTTTACTACAAAAGTTGTAGCAAATTGTACCCTTAACACAACGGTCTCTAACTATTTTGCTCCCAGATGCATCAATGAGCAGAATTTTTCAAAAATGTGGAAATTACAAGAGTGTTGAAAAAAAACGGTATCCGGGGCACAATACAGAAAATCTTTTACAACAAAAGTTGTAGCAAATTGTGCCCTTGCCACAACGGTCTCTAACTATTTTGCTCCCAGATGCATCAATGAGCAGAATTTTTCAAAAATGTGGAATTTACAAGAGTGTTGAAAAAAAACGGTATCCGGGGCACAATACAGAAAATCTTTTACAAGAAAAGTTGTAGCAAATTGTGCCCTTACCACAACGGTCTCTAACCATTTTGCTCCCAGATGCATCAATGAGCACAATTTTTCAAAAATGTGGACATTACAAGAGTGTTGAAAAAAAACGGTATCCGGAGCACAATACAGAAAAACTTTTACTACAAAAGTTGTAGCAAATTGTGCCCTTAACACAACGGTCTGTAACTTTTTTGCTCCCAGATGCATCAATGAGCAGAATTTTTCAAAAATGTGGAAATTACAAGAGTGTTGAAAAAGAACGGTATCCGTGGCACAATACAGAAAATCTTTTACAACAAAAGTTGTAGCAAATTGTGCCCTTAACACAACGGTCTGTAACTTTTTTGCTCCCAGATGCATCAATGAGCACAATTTTTCAAAAATGTGGACATTACAAGAGTGTTGAAAAAAAACGGTATCCGGAGCACAATACAGAAAAACTTTTACTACAAAAGTTGTAGCAAATTGTGCCCTTAACACAACGGTCTGTAACTTTTTTGCACCCAGATGCATCAATGAGCAGAGTTTTTCAAAAATGTGGAAATTACAAGAGTGTTGAAAAAAAACGGTATCCGGAGCACAATACAGAAAAACTTTTACTACAAAAGTTGTAGCAAATTGTACCCTTAACACAATGGTCTGTAACTTTTTTGCTCCCAGATGCATCAATGAGCAGAATTTTTCAAAAATGTGGAAATTACAAGAGTGTTGAAAAAAAACGGTATCCGGGGCACAATACAGAAAAACTTTTACTACAAAAGTTGTAGCAAATTGTACCCTTAACACAATGGTCTGTAACTTTTTTGCTCCCAGATGCATCAATGAGCAGAATTTTTCAAAAATGTGGAAATCACAAGAGTGTTGAAAAAAAACGGTATCCGGAGCACAATACAGAAAAACTTTTACTACAAAAGTTGTAGCAAATTGTACCCTTAACACAACGGTCTCTAACTATTTTGCTCCCAGATGCATCAATGAGCAGAATTTTTCAAAAATGTGGAAATTACAAGAGTGTTGAAAAAAAACGGTATCCGGGGCACAATACAGAAAATCTTTTACAACAAAAGTTGTAGCAAATTGTGCCCTTGCCACAACGGTCTCTAACTATTTTGCTCCCAGATGCATCAATGAGCAGAATTTTTCAAAAATGTGGAATTTACAAGAGTGTTGAAAAAAAACGGTATCCGGGGCACAATACAGAAAATCTTTTACAAGAAAAGTTGTAGCAAATTGTGCCCTTACCACAACGGTCTCTAACCATTTTGCTCCCAGATGCATCAATGAGCACAATTTTTCAAAAATGTGGACATTACAAGAGTGTTGAAAAAAAACGGTATCCGGAGCACAATACAGAAAAACTTTTACTACAAAAGTTGTAGCAAATTGTGCCCTTAACACAACGGTCTGTAACTTTTTTGCTCCCAGATGCATCAATGAGCAGAGTTTTTCAAAAATGTGGAAATTACAAGAGTGTTGAAAAAAAACGGTATCCGGAGCACAATACAGAAAAACTTTTACTACAAAAGTTGTAGCAAATTGTACCCTTAACACAACGGTCTGTAACTTTTTTGCTCCCAGATGCATCAATGAGCAGAATTTTTCAAAAATGTGGAAATTACAAGAGTGTTGAAAAAGAACGGTATCCGTGGCACAATACAGAAAATCTTTTACAACAAAAGTTGTAGCAAATTGTGCCCTTAACACAACGGTCTGTAACTTTTTTGCTCCCAGATGCATCAATGAGCACAATTTTTCAAAAATGTGGAAATTACAAGAGTGTTGCAAAAAAACGGTATCCGGGGCACAATACAGAAAATCTTTTACAACAAAAGTTGTAGCAAATTGTGCCCTTAACACAACGGTCTCTAACTATTTTGCTCCCAGATGCATCAATGAGCAGAATTTTTCAAAAATGTGGAAATTACAAGAGTGTTGAAAAAAAACGGTATCCGGAGCACAATACAGAAAAACTTTTACTACAAAAGTTGTAGCAAATTGTACCCTTAACACAATGGTCTGTAACTTTTTTGCTCCCAGATGCATCAATGAGCAGAATTTTTCAAAAATGTGGAAATTACAAGAGTGTTGAAAAAGAACGGTATCCGTGGCACAATACAGAAAATCTTTTACAACAAAAGTTGTAGCAAATTGTGCCCTTAACACAACGGTCTGTAACTTTTTTGCTCCCAGATGCATCAATGAGCACAATTTTTCAAAAATGTGGACATTACAAGAGTGTTGAAAAAAAACGGTATCCGGAGCACAATACAGAAAAACTTTTACTACAAAAGTTGTAGCAAATTGTGCCCTTAACACAACGGTCTGTAACTTTTTTGCTCCCAGATGCATCAATGAGCAGAGTTTTTCAAAAATGTGGAAATTACAAGAGTGTTGAAAAAAAACGGTATCCGGAGCACAATACAGAAAAACTTTTACTACAAAAGTTGTAGCAAATTGTACCCTTAACACAATGGTCTGTAACTTTTTTGCTCCCAGATGCATCAATGAGCAGAATTTTTCAAAAATGTGGAAATTACAAGAGTGTTGAAAAAAAAACGGTATCCGGAGCACAATACAGAAAAACTTTTACTACAAAAGTTGTAGCAAATTGTACCCTTAACACAACGGTCTCTAACTATTTTGCTCCCAGATGCATCAATGAGCAGAATTTTTCAAAAATGTGGAAATTACAAGAGTGTTGAAAAAAAACGGTATCCGGGGCACAATACAGAAAATCTTTTACAACAAAAGTTGTAGCAAATTGTGCCCTTACCACAACGGTCTCTAACTATTTTGCTCCCAGATGCATCAATGAGCAGAATTTTTCAAAAATGTGGAAATTACAAGAGTGTTGAAAAAAAACGGTATCCGGAGCACAATACAGAAAAACTTTCACTACAAAAGTTGTAGCAAATTGTACCCTTAACACAACGGTCTCTAACTATTTTGCTCCCAGATGCATCAATGAGCAGAATTTTTCAAAAATGTGGAAATTACAAGAGTGTTGAAAAAAAACGGTATCCGGGGCACAATACAGAAAAACTTTTACTACAAAAGTTGTAGCAAATTGTACCCTTAACACAACGGTCTCTAACTATTTTGCTCCCAGATGCATCAATGAGCAGAATTTTTCAAAAATGTGGAAATTACAAGAGTGTTGAAAAAAAACGGTATCCGGGGCACAATACAGAAAATCTTTTACAACAAAAGTTGTAGCAAATTGTGCCCTTAACACAACGGTCTCTAACTATTTTGCTCCCAGATGCATCAATGAGCAGAATTTTTCAAAAATGTGGAAATTACAAGAGTGTTGAAAAAAAACGGTATCCGGAGCACAATACAGAAAAACTTTTACTACAAAAGTTGTAGCAAATTGTACCCTTAACACAATGGTCTGTAACTTTTTTGCTCCCAGATGCATCAATGAGCAGAATTTTTCAAAAATGTGGAAATTACAAGAGTGTTGAAAAAAAACGGTATCCGGAGCACAATACAGAAAAACTTTTACTACAAAAGTTGTAGCAAATTGTACCCTTAACACAACGGTCTCTAACTATTTTGCTCCCAGATGCATCAATGAGCAGAATTTTTCAAAAATGTGGAAATTACAAGAGTGTTGAAAAAAAACGGTATCCGGGGCACAATACAGAAAATCTTTTACAACAAAAGTTGTAGCAAATTGTGCCCTTACCACAACGGTCTCTAACTATTTTGCTCCCAGATGCATCAATGAGCAGAATTTTTCAAAAATGTGGAAATTACAAGAGTGTTGAAAAAAAACGGTATCCGGAGCACAATACAGAAAAACTTTTACTACAAAAGTTGTAGCAAATTGTACCCTTAACACAACGGTCTCTAACTATTTTGCTCCCAGATGCATCAATGAGCAGAATTTTTCAAAAATGTGGAAATTACAAGAGTGTTGAAAAAAAACGGTATCCGGAGCACAATACAGAAAAACTTTTACTACAAAAGTTGTAGCAAATTGTACCCTTAACACAATGGTCTCTAACTATTTTGCTCCCAGATGCATCAATGAGCAGAATTTTTCAAAAATGTGGAAATTACAAGAGTGTTGAAAAAAAACGGTATCCGGAGCACAATACAGAAAAACTTTTACTACAAAAGTTGTAGCAAATTGTACCCTTAACACAACGGTCTCTAACTATTTTGCTCCCAGATGCATCAATGAGCAGAATTTTTCAAAAATGTGGAAATTACAAGAGTGTTGAAAAAAAACGGTATCCGGGGCACAATACAGAAAATCTTTTACAACAAAAGTTGTAGCAAATTGTGCCCTTACCACAACGGTCTCTAACTATTTTGCTCCCAGATGCATCAATGAGCAGAATTTTTCAAAAATGTGGAATTTACAAGAGTGTTGAAAAAAAACGGTATCCGGGGCACAATACAGAAAATCTTTTACAAGAAAAGTTGTAGCAAATTGTGCCCTTACCACAACGGTCTCTAACCATTTTGCTCCCAGATGCATCAATGAGCACAATTTTTCAAAAATGTGGACATTACAAGAGTGTTGAAAAAAAACGGTATCCGGAGCACAATACAGAAAAACTTTTACTACAAAAGTTGTAGCAAATTGTGCCCTTAACACAACGGTCTGTAACTTTTTTGCTCCCAGATGCATCAATGAGCAGAGTTTTTCAAAAATGTGGAAATTACAAGAGTGTTGAAAAAAAACGGTATCCGGAGCACAATACAGAAAAACTTTTACTACAAAAGTTGTAGCAAATTGTACCCTTAACACAACGGTCTGTAACTTTTTTGCTCCCAGATGCATCAATGAGCAGAATTTTTCAAAAATGTGGAAATTACAAGAGTGTTGAAAAAGAACGGTATCCGTGGCACAATACAGAAAATCTTTTACAACAAAAGTTGTAGCAAATTGTGCCCTTAACACAACGGTCTGTAACTTTTTTGCTCCCAGATGCATCAATGAGCACAATTTTTCAAAAATGTGGACATTACAAGAGTGTTGAAAAAAAACGGTATCCGGAGCACAATACAGAAAAACTTTTACTACAAAAGTTGTAGCAAATTGTGCCCTTACCACAACGGTCTCTAACTATTTTGCTCCCAGATGCATCAATGAGCAGAATTTTTCAAAAATGTGGAAATTACAAGAGTGTTGAAAAAAAACGGTATCCGGAGCACAATACAGAAAAACTTTCACTACAAAAGTTGTAGCAAATTGTACCCTTAACACAACGGTCTCTAACTATTTTGCTCCCAGATGCATCAATGAGCAGAATTTTTCAAAAATGTGGAAATTACAAGAGTGTTGAAAAAAAACGGTATCCGGGGCACAATACAGAAAAACTTTTACTACAAAAGTTGTAGCAAATTGTACCCTTAACACAACGGTCTCTAACTATTTTGCTCCCAGATGCATCAATGAGCAGAATTTTTCAAAAATGTGGAAATTACAAGAGTGTTGAAAAAAAAACGGTATCCGGGGCACAATACAGAAAATCTTTTACAACAAAAGTTGTAGCAAATTGTGCCCTTAACACAACGGTCTCTAACTATTTTGCTCCCAGATGCATCAATGAGCAGAATTTTTCAAAAATGTGGAAATTACAAGAGTGTTGAAAAAAAACGGTATCCGGAGCACAATACAGAAAAACTTTTACTACAAAAGTTGTAGCAAATTGTACCCTTAACACAATGGTCTGTAACTTTTTTGCTCCCAGATGCATCAATGAGCAGAATTTTTCAAAAATGTGGAAATTACAAGAGTGTTGAAAAAAAACGGTATCCGGAGCACAATACAGAAAAACTTTTACTACAAAAGTTGTAGCAAATTGTACCCTTAACACAACGGTCTCTAACTATTTTGCTCCCAGATGCATCAATGAGCAGAATTTTTCAAAAATGTGGAAATTACAAGAGTGTTGAAAAAAAACGGTATCCGGAGCACAATACAGAAAAACTTTTACTACAAAAGTTGTAGCAAATTGTACCCTTAACACAACGGTCTCTAACTATTTTGCTCCCAGATGCATCAATGAGCAGAATTTTTCAAAAATGTGGAAATTACAAGAGTGTTGAAAAAAAACGGTATCCGGGGCACAATACAGAAAATCTTTTACAACAAAAGTTGTAGCAAATTGTGCCCTTACCACAACGGTCTCTAACTATTTTGCTCCCAGATGCATCAATGAGCAGAATTTTTCAAAAATGTGGAATTTACAAGAGTGTTGAAAAAAAACGGTATCCGGGGCACAATACAGAAAATCTTTTACAAGAAAAGTTGTAGCAAATTGTGCCCTTACCACAACGGTCTCTAACCATTTTGCTCCCAGATGCATCAATGAGCACAATTTTTCAAAAATGTGGACATTACAAGAGTGTTGAAAAAAAACGGTATCCGGAGCACAATACAGAAAAACTTTTACTACAAAAGTTGTAGCAAATTGTGCCCTTAACACAACGGTCTGTAACTTTTTTGCTCCCAGATGCATCAATGAGCAGAGTTTTTCAAAAATGTGGAAATTACAAGAGTGTTGAAAAAAAACGGTATCCGGAGCACAATACAGAAAAACTTTTACTACAAAAGTTGTAGCAAATTGTACCCTTAACACAACGGTCTGTAACTTTTTTGCTCCCAGATGCATCAATGAGCAGAATTTTTCAAAAATGTGGAAATTACAAGAGTGTTGAAAAAGAACGGTATCCGTGGCACAATACAGAAAATCTTTTACAACAAAAGTTGTAGCAAATTGTGCCCTTAACACAACGGTCTGTAACTTTTTTGCTCCCAGATGCATCAATGAGCACAATTTTTCAAAAATGTGGACATTACAAGAGTGTTGAAAAAAAACGGTATCCGGAGCACAATACAGAAAAACTTTTACTACAAAAGTTGTAGCAAATTGTGCCCTTACCACAACGGTCTCTAACTATTTTGCTCCCAGATGCATCAATGAGCAGAATTTTTCAAAAATGTGGAAATTACAAGAGTGTTGAAAAAAAACGGTATCCGGAGCACAATACAGAAAAACTTTCACTACAAAAGTTGTAGCAAATTGTACCCTTAACACAACGGTCTCTAACTATTTTGCTCCCAGATGCATCAATGAGCAGAATTTTTCAAAAATGTGGAAATTACAAGAGTGTTGAAAAAAAACGGTATCCGGGGCACAATACAGAAAATCTTTTACAACAAAAGTTGTAGCAAATTGTGCCCTTACCACAACGGTCTCTAACTATTTTGCTCCCAGATGCATCAATGAGCAGAATTTTTCAAAAATGTGGAATTTACAAGAGTGTTGAAAAAAAACGGTATCCGGGGCACAATACAGAAAATCTTTTACAAGAAAAGTTGTAGCAAATTGTGCCCTTACCACAACGGTCTCTAACCATTTTGCTCCCAGATGCATCAATGAGCACAATTTTTCAAAAATGTGGACATTACAAGAGTGTTGAAAAAAAACGGTATCCGGAGCACAATACAGAAAAACTTTTACTACAAAAGTTGTAGCAAATTGTGCCCTTAACACAACGGTCTGTAACTTTTTTGCTCCCAGATGCATCAATGAGCAGAGTTTTTCAAAAATGTGGAAATTACAAGAGTGTTGAAAAAAAACGGTATCCGGAGCACAATACAGAAAAACTTTTACTACAAAAGTTGTAGCAAATTGTACCCTTAACACAACGGTCTGTAACTTTTTTGCTCCCAGATGCATCAATGAGCAGAATTTTTCAAAAATGTGGAAATTACAAGAGTGTTGAAAAAGAACGGTATCCGTGGCACAATACAGAAAATCTTTTACAACAAAAGTTGTAGCAAATTGTGCCCTTAACACAACGGTCTGTAACTTTTTTGCTCCCAGATGCATCAATGAGCACAATTTTTCAAAAATGTGGACATTACAAGAGTGTTGAAAAAAAACGGTATCCGGAGCACAATACAGAAAAACTTTTACTACAAAAGTTGTAGCAAATTGTGCCCTTACCACAACGGTCTCTAACTATTTTGCTCCCAGATGCATCAATGAGCAGAATTTTTCAAAAATGTGGAAATTACAAGAGTGTTGAAAAAAAACGGTATCCGGAGCACAATACAGAAAAACTTTCACTACAAAAGTTGTAGCAAATTGTACCCTTAACACAACGGTCTCTAACTATTTTGCTCCCAGATGCATCAATGAGCAGAATTTTTCAAAAATGTGGAAATTACAAGAGTGTTGAAAAAAAACGGTATCCGGGGCACAATACAGAAAAACTTTTACTACAAAAGTTGTAGCAAATTGTACCCTTAACACAACGGTCTCTAACTATTTTGCTCCCAGATGCATCAATGAGCAGAATTTTTCAAAAATGTGGAAATTACAAGAGTGTTGAAAAAAAAACGGTATCCGGGGCACAATACAGAAAATCTTTTACAACAAAAGTTGTAGCAAATTGTGCCCTTAACACAACGGTCTCTAACTATTTTGCTCCCAGATGCATCAATGAGCAGAATTTTTCAAAAATGTGGAAATTACAAGAGTGTTGAAAAAAAACGGTATCCGGAGCACAATACAGAAAAACTTTTACTACAAAAGTTGTAGCAAATTGTACCCTTAACACAATGGTCTGTAACTTTTTTGCTCCCAGATGCATCAATGAGCAGAATTTTTCAAAAATGTGGAAATTACAAGAGTGTTGAAAAAAAACGGTATCCGGAGCACAATACAGAAAAACTTTTACTACAAAAGTTGTAGCAAATTGTACCCTTAACACAACGGTCTCTAACTATTTTGCTCCCAGATGCATCAATGAGCAGAATTTTTCAAAAATGTGGAAATTACAAGACTGTTGAAAAAAAACGGTATCCGGGGCACAATACAGAAAATCTTTTACAACAAAAGTTGTAGCAAATTGTGCCCTTAACACAACGGTCTCTAACTATTTTGCTCCCAGATGCATCAATGAGCAGAATTTTTCAAAAATGTGGAAATTACAAGAGTGTTGAAAAAAAACGGTATCCGGAGCACAATACAGAAAAACTTTTACTACAAAAGTTGTAGCAAATTGTACCCTTAACACAATGGTCTGTAACTTTTTTGCTCCCAGATGCATCAATGAGCAGAATTTTTCAAAAATGTGGAAATTACAAGAGTGTTGAAAAAAAACGGTATCCGGAGCACAATACAGAAAAACTTTTACTACAAAAGTTGTAGCAAATTGTACCCTTAACACAATGGTCTGTAACTATTTTGCTCCCAGATGCATCAATGAGCACAATTTTTCAAAAATGTGGACATTACAAGAGTGTTGAAAAAAAGCGGTATCCGGAGCACAATACAGAAAAACTTTTACTACAAAAGTTGTAGCAAATTGTACCCTTAACACAATGGTCTGTAACTATTTTGCTCCCAGATGCATCAATGAGCAGAGTTTTTCAAAAATGTGGAAATTACAAGAGTGTTGAAAAAAAACGGTATCCGGAGCACAATACAGAAAAACTTTTACTACAAAAGTTGTAGCAAATTGTACCCTTAACACAATGGTCTCTAACTATTTTGCTCCCAGATGCATCAATGAGCAGAATTTTTCAAAAATGTGGAAATTACAAGAGTGTTGAAAAGAAACGGTATCCGGGGCACAATACAGAAAATCTTTTACAACAAAAGTTGTAGCAAATTGTGCCCTTAACACAACGGTCTCTAACTATTTTGCTCCCAGATGCATCAATGAGCAGAATTTTTCAAAAATGTGGAAATTACAAGAGTGTTGAAAAAAAACGGTATCCGGAGCACAATACAGAAAAACTTTTACTACAAAAGTTGTAGCAAATTGTGCCCTTAACACAACGGTCTGTAACTTTTTTGCTCCCAGATGCATCAATGAGCAGAGTTTTTCAAAAATGTGGAAATTACAAGAGTGTTGAAAAAAAACGGTATCCGGAGCACAATACAGAAAAACTTTTACTACAAAAGTTGTAGCAAATTGTACCCTTAACACAATGGTCTCTAACTATTTTGCTCCCAGATGCATCAATGAGCAGAATTTTTCAAAAATGTGGAAATTACAAGAGTGTTGAAAAAAAACGGTATCCGGGGCACAATACAGAAAATCTTTTACTACAAAAGTTGTAGCAAATTGTACCCTTAACACAATGGTCTGTAACTATTTTGCTCCCAGATGCATCAATGAGCAGAATTTTTCAAAAATGTGGAAATTACAAGAGTGTTGAAAAAAAACGGTATCCGGGGCACAATACAGAAAATCTTTTACAACAAAAGTTGTAGCAAATTGTGCCCTTACCACAACGGTCTCTAACTATTTTGCTCCCAGATGCATCAATGAGCAGAATTTTTCAAAAATGTGGAATTTACAAGAGTGTTGAAAAAAAACGGTATCCGGGGCACAATACAGAAAATCTTTTACAAGAAAAGTTGTAGCAAATTGTGCCCTTACCACAACGGTCTCTAACCATTTTGCTCCCAGATGCATCAATGAGCAGAATTTTTCAAAAATGTGGAAATTACAAAAGTGTTGAAAAAAAACGGTATCCGGAGCACAATACAGAAAAACTTTTACAACAAAAGTTGTAGCAAATTGTGCCCTTAACACAACGGTCTGTAACTTTTTTGCTCCCAGATGCATCAATGAGCAGAATTTTTCAAAAATGTGGAAATTACAAGAGTGTTGAAAAAAAACGGTATCCGGAGCACAATACAGAAAAACTTTTACTACAAAAGTTGTAGCAAATTGTACCCTTAACACAATGGTCTGTAACTTTTTTGCTCCCAGATGCATCAATGAGCAGAATTTTTCAAAAATGTGGAAATTACAAGAGTGTTGAAAAAAAACGGTATCCGGGGCACAATACAGAAAATCTTTTACAACAAAAGTTGTAGCAAAGTGTGCCCTTAACACAACGGTCTGTAACTTTTTTGCTCCCAGATGCATCAATGAGCACAATTTTTCAAAAATGTGGACATTACAAGAGTGTTGAAAAAAAACGGTATCCGGAGCACAATACAGAAAAACTTTTACTACAAAAGTTGTAGCAAATTGTGCCCTTAACACAACGGTCTGTAACTTTTTTGCTCCCAGATGCATCAATGAGCAGAGTTTTTCAAAAATGTGGAAATTACAAGAGTGTTGAAAAAAAACGGTATCCGGAGCACAATACAGAAAAACTTTTACTACAAAAGTTGTAGCAAATTGTGCCCTTAACACAACGGTCTGTAACTTTTTTGCTCCCAGATGCATCAATGAGCAGAGTTTTTCAAAAATGTGGAAATTACAAGAGTGTTGAAAAAAAACGGTATCCGGAGCACAATACAGAAAAACTTTTACTACAAAAGTTGTAGCAAATTGTACCCTTAACACAATGGTCTCTAACTATTTTGCTCCCAGATGCATCAATGAGCAGAATTTTTCAAAAATGTGGAAATTACAAGAGTGTTGAAAAAAAACGGTATCCGGGGCACAATACAGAAAATCTTTTACAACAAAAGTTGTAGCAAATTGTGCCCTTAACACAACGGTCTCTAACTATTTTGCTCCCAGATGCATCAATGAGCAGAATTTTTCAAAAATGTGGAAATTACAAGAGTGTTGAAAAAAAACGGTATCCGGAGCACAATACAGAAAATCTTTTACAAGAAAAGTTGTAGCAAATTGTGCCCTTACCACAACGGTCTCTAACCATTTTGCTCCCAGATGCATCAATGAGCAGAATTTTTCAAAAATGTGGAAATTACAAAAGTGTTGAAAAAAAACGGTATCCGGAGCACAATACAGAAAAACTTTTACAACAAAAGTTGTAGCAAATTGTGCCCTTAACACAACGGTCTGTAACTTTTTTGCTCCCAGATGCATCAATGAGCAGAATTTTTCAAAAATGTGGAAATTACAAGAGTGTTGAAAAAAAACGGTATCCGGAGCACAATACAGAAAAACTTTTACTACAAAAGTTGTAGCAAATTGTACCCTTAACACAATGGTCTGTAACTTTTTTGCTCCCAGATGCATCAATGAGCAGAATTTTTCAAAAATGTGGAAATTACAAGAGTGTTGAAAAAAAACGGTATCCGGGGCACAATACAGAAAATCTTTTACAACAAAAGTTGTAGCAAAGTGTGCCCTTAACACAACGGTCTGTAACTTTTTTGCTCCCAGATGCATCAATGAGCACAATTTTTCAAAAATGTGGACATTACAAGAGTGTTGAAAAAAAACGGTATCCGGAGCACAATACAGAAAAACTTTTACTACAAAAGTTGTAGCAAATTGTGCCCTTAACACAACGGTCTGTAACTTTTTTGCTCCCAGATGCATCAATGAGCAGAGTTTTTCAAAAATGTGGAAATTACAAGAGTGTTGAAAAAAAACGGTATCCGGAGCACAATACAGAAAAACTTTTACTACAAAAGTTGTAGCAAATTGTGCCCTTAACACAACGGTCTGTAACTTTTTTGCTCCCAGATGCATCAATGAGCAGAGTTTTTCAAAAATGTGGAAATTACAAGAGTGTTGAAAAAAAACGGTATCCGGAGCACAATACAGAAAAACTTTTACTACAAAAGTTGTAGCAAATTGTACCCTTAACACAATGGTCTCTAACTATTTTGCTCCCAGATGCATCAATGAGCAGAATTTTTCAAAAATGTGGAAATTACAAGAGTGTTGAAAAAAAACGGTATCCGGGGCACAATACAGAAAATCTTTTACAACAAAAGTTGTAGCAAATTGTGCCCTTAACACAACGGTCTCTAACTATTTTGCTCCCAGATGCATCAATGAGCAGAATTTTTCAAAAATGTGGAAATTACAAGAGTGTTGAAAAAAAACGGTATCCGGGGCACAATACAGAAAATCTTTTACTACAAAAGTTGTAGCAAATTGTACCCTTAACACAATGGTCTGTAACTATTTTGCTCCCAGATGCATCAATGAGCAGAATTTTTCAAAAATGTGGAAATTACAAGAGTGTTGAAAAAAAACGGTATCCGGGGCACAATACAGAAAATCTTTTACAACAAAAGTTGTAGCAAATTGTGCCCTTACCACAACGGTCTCTAACTATTTTGCTCCCAGATGCATCAATGAGCAGAATTTTTCAAAAATGTGGAATTTACAAGAGTGTTGAAAAAAAACGGTATCCGGGGCACAATACAGAAAATCTTTTACAAGAAAAGTTGTAGCAAATTGTGCCCTTACCACAACGGTCTCTAACCATTTTGCTCCCAGATGCATCAATGAGCAGAATTTTTCAAAAATGTGGAAATTACAAAAGTGTTGAAAAAAAACGGTATCCGGAGCACAATACAGAAAAACTTTTACAACAAAAGTTGTAGCAAATTGTGCCCTTAACACAACGGTCTGTAACTTTTTTGCTCCCAGATGCATCAATGAGCAGAATTTTTCAAAAATGTGGAAATTACAAGAGTGTTGAAAAAAAACGGTATCCGGAGCACAATACAGAAAAACTTTTACTACAAAAGTTGTAGCAAATTGTACCCTTAACACAATGGTCTGTAACTTTTTTGCTCCCAGATGCATCAATGAGCAGAATTTTTCAAAAATGTGGAAATTACAAGAGTGTTGAAAAAAAACGGTATCCGGGGCACAATACAGAAAATCTTTTACAACAAAAGTTGTAGCAAAGTGTGCCCTTAACACAACGGTCTGTAACTTTTTTGCTCCCAGATGCATCAATGAGCACAATTTTTCAAAAATGTGGACATTACAAGAGTGTTGAAAAAAAACGGTATCCGGAGCACAATACAGAAAAACTTTTACTACAAAAGTTGTAGCAAATTGTGCCCTTAACACAACGGTCTGTAACTTTTTTGCTCCCAGATGCATCAATGAGCAGAGTTTTTCAAAAATGTGGAAATTACAAGAGTGTTGAAAAAAAACGGTATCCGGAGCACAATACAGAAAAACTTTTACTACAAAAGTTGTAGCAAATTGTGCCCTTAACACAACGGTCTGTAACTTTTTTGCTCCCAGATGCATCAATGAGCAGAGTTTTTCAAAAATGTGGAAATTACAAGAGTGTTGAAAAAAAACGGTATCCGGAGCACAATACAGAAAAACTTTTACTACAAAAGTTGTAGCAAATTGTACCCTTAACACAATGGTCTCTAACTATTTTGCTCCCAGATGCATCAATGAGCAGAATTTTTCAAAAATGTGGAAATTACAAGAGTGTTGAAAAAAAACGGTATCCGGGGCACAATACAGAAAATCTTTTACAACAAAAGTTGTAGCAAATTGTGCCCTTAACACAACGGTCTCTAACTATTTTGCTCCCAGATGCATCAATGAGCAGAATTTTTCAAAAATGTGGAAATTACAAGAGTGTTGAAAAAAAACGGTATCCGGAGCACAATACAGAAAAACTTTTACTACAAAAGTTGTAGCAAATTGTGCCCTTACCACAACGGTCTCTAACTATTTTGCTCCTAGATGCATCAATGAGCAGAATTTTTCAAAAATGTGGAATTTACAAGAGTGTTGAAAAAAAACGGTATCCGGGGCACAATACAGAAAATCTTTTACAAGAAAAGTTGTAGCAAATTGTGCCCTTACCACAACGGTCTCTAACTATTTTGCTCCCAGATGCATCAATGAGCAGAATTTTTCAAAAATGTGGAAATTACAAGAGTGTTGAAAAAAAACGGTATCCGGGGCACAATACAGAAAATCTTTTACAACAAAAGTTGTAGCAAAGTGTGCCCTTAACACAACGGTCTGTAACTTTTTTGCTCCCAGATGCATCAATGAGCACAATTTTTCAAAAATGTGGACATTACAAGAGTGTTGAAAAAAAACGGTATCCGGAGCACAATACAGAAAAACTTTTACTACAAAAGTTGTAGCAAATTGTGCCCTTAACACAACGGTCTGTAACTTTTTTGCTCCCAGATGCATCAATGAGCAGAGTTTTTCAAAAATGTGGAAATTACAAGAGTGTTGAAAAAAAACGGTATCCGGAGCACAATACAGAAAAACTTTTACTACAAAAGTTGTAGCAAATTGTGCCCTTAACACAACGGTCTGTAACTTTTTTGCTCCCAGATGCATCAATGAGCAGAGTTTTTCAAAAATGTGGAAATTACAAGAGTGTTGAAAAAAAACGGTATCCGGAGCACAATACAGAAAAACTTTTACTACAAAAGTTGTAGCAAATTGTACCCTTAACACAATGGTCTCTAACTATTTTGCTCCCAGATGCATCAATGAGCAGAATTTTTCAAAAATGTGGAAATTACAAGAGTGTTGAAAAAAAACGGTATCCGGGGCACAATACAGAAAATCTTTTACAACAAAAGTTGTAGCAAATTGTGCCCTTAACACAACGGTCTCTAACTATTTTGCTCCCAGATGCATCAATGAGCAGAATTTTTCAAAAATGTGGAAATTACAAGAGTGTTGAAAAAAAACGGTATCCGGAGCACAATACAGAAAAACTTTTACTACAAAAGTTGTAGCAAATTGTGCCCTTACCACAACGGTCTCTAACTATTTTGCTCCTAGATGCATCAATGAGCAGAATTTTTCAAAAATGTGGAATTTACAAGAGTGTTGAAAAAAAACGGTATCCGGGGCACAATACAGAAAATCTTTTACAAGAAAAGTTGTAGCAAATTGTGCCCTTACCACAACGGTCTCTAACTATTTTGCTCCCAGATGCATCAATGAGCAGAATTTTTCAAAAATGTGGAAATTACAAGAGTGTTGAAAAAAAACGGTATCCGGAGCACAATACAGAAAATCTTTTACAACAAAAGTTGTAGCAAAGTGTGCCCTTAACACAACGGTCTGTAACTTTTTTGCTCCCAGATGCATCAATGAGCACAATTTTTCCAAAATGTGGACATTACAAGAGTGTTGAAAAAGAACGGTATCCGTGGCACAATACAGAAAATCTTTTACAACAAAAGTTGTAGCAAATTGTGCCCTTAACACAACGGTCTGTAACTTTTTTGCTCCCAGATGCATCAATGAGCACAATTTTTCAAAAATGTGGACATTACAAGAGTGTTGAAAAAAAACGGTATCCGGAGCACAATACAGAAAAACTTTTACTACAAAAGTTGTAGCAAATTGTGCCCTTAACACAACGGTCTGTAACTTTTTTGCTCCCAGATGCATCAATGAGCAGAGTTTTTCAAAAATGTGGAAATTACAAGAGTGTTGAAAAAAAACGGTATCCGGAGCACAATACAGAAAAACTTTTACTACAAAAGTTGTAGCAAATTGTACCCTTAACACAATGGTCTGTAACTTTTTTGCTCCCAGATGCATCAATGAGCAGAATTTTTCAAAAATGTGGAAATTACAAGAGTGTTGAAAAAAAACGGTATCCGGGGCACAATACAGAAAATCTTTTACAACAAAAGTTGTAGCAAATTGTGCCCTTAACACAACGGTCTCTAACTATTTTGCTCCCAGATGCATCAATGAGCAGAATTTTTCAAAAATGTGGAAATTACAAGAGTGTTGAAAAAAAACTGTATCCGGAGCACAATACAGAAAAACTTTTACTACAAAAGTTGTAGCAAATTGTACCCTTAACACAACGGTCTCTAACTATTTTGCTCCCAGATGCATCAATGAGCAGAATTTTTAAAAAATGTGGAAATTACAAGAGTGTTGAAAAAAAACGGTATCCGGGGCACAATACAGAAAATCTTTTACAAGAAAAGTTGTAGCAAATTGTGCCCTTACCACAACGGTCTCTAACCATTTTGCTCCCAGATGCATCAATGAGCAGAATTTTTCAAAAATGTGGAAATTACAAAAGTGTTGAAAAAAAACGGTATCCGGAGCACAATACAGAAAAACTTTTACAACAAAAGTTGTAGCAAATTGTGCCCTTAACACAACGGTCTGTAACTTTTTTGCTCCCAGATGCATCAATGAGCAGAATTTTTCAAAAATGTGGAAATTACAAGAGTGTTGAAAAAAAACGGTATCCGGAGCACAATACAGAAAAACTTTTACTACAAAAGTTGTAGCAAATTGTGCCCTTAACACAACGGTCTGTAACTTTTTTGCTCCCAGATGCATCAATGAGCAGAGTTTTTCAAAAATGTGGAAATTACAAGAGTGTTGAAAAAAAACGGTATCCGGAGCACAATACAGAAAAACTTTTACTACAAAAGTTGTAGCAAATTGTACCCTTAACACAATGGTCTGTAACTTTTTTGCTCCCAGATGCATCAATGAGCAGAATTTTTCAAAAATGTGGAAATTACAAGAGTGTTGAAAAAAAACGGTATCCGGGGCACAATACAGAAAATCTTTTACAACAAAAGTTGTAGCAAATTGTGCCCTTAACACAACGGTCTCTAACTATTTTGCTCCCAGATGCATCAATGAGCAGAATTTTTCAAAAATGTGGAAATTACAAGAGTGTTGAAAAAAAACTGTATCCGGAGCACAATACAGAAAAACTTTTACTACAAAAGTTGTAGCAAATTGTACCCTTAACACAACGGTCTCTAACTATTTTGCTCCCAGATGCATCAATGAGCAGAATTTTTAAAAAATGTGGAAATTACAAGAGTGTTGAAAAAAAACGGTATCCGGGGCACAATACAGAAAATCTTTTACAAGAAAAGTTGTAGCAAATTGTGCCCTTACCACAACGGTCTCTAACCATTTTGCTCCCAGATGCATCAATGAGCAGAATTTTTCAAAAATGTGGAAATTACAAAAGTGTTGAAAAAAAACGGTATCCGGAGCACAATACAGAAAAACTTTTACAACAAAAGTTGTAGCAAATTGTGCCCTTAACACAACGGTCTGTAACTTTTTTGCTCCCAGATGCATCAATGAGCAGAGTTTTTCAAAAATGTGGAAATTACAAGAGTGTTGAAAAAAAACGGTATCCGGAGCACAATACAGAAAAACTTTTACTACAAAAGTTGTAGCAAATTGTACCCTTAACACAATGGTCTGTAACTTTTTTGCTCCCAGATGCATCAATGAGCAGAATTTTTCAAAAATGTGGAAATTACAAGAGTGTTGAAAAAAAACGGTATCCGGGGCACAATACAGAAAATCTTTTACAACAAAAGTTGTAGCAAATTGTGCCCTTAACACAACGGTCTCTAACTATTTTGCTCCCAGATGCATCAATGAGCAGAATTTTTCAAAAATGTGGAAATTACAAGAGTGTTGAAAAAAAACTGTATCCGGAGCACAATACAGAAAAACTTTTACTACAAAAGTTGTAGCAAATTGTACCCTTAACACAACGGTCTCTAACTATTTTGCTCCCAGATGCATCAATGAGCAGAATTTTTAAAAAATGTGGAAATTACAAGAGTGTTGAAAAAAAACGGTATCCGGGGCACAATACAGAAAATCTTTTACAAGAAAAGTTGTAGCAAATTGTGCCCTTACCACAACGGTCTCTAACCATTTTGCTCCCAGATGCATCAATGAGCAGAATTTTTCAAAAATGTGGAAATTACAAAAGTGTTGAAAAAAAACGGTATCCGGAGCACAATACAGAAAAACTTTTACAACAAAAGTTGTAGCAAATTGTGCCCTTAACACAACGGTCTGTAACTTTTTTGCTCCCAGATGCATCAATGAGCAGAATTTTTCAAAAATGTGGAAATTACAAGAGTGTTGAAAAAAAACGGTATCCGGAGCACAATACAGAAAAACTTTTACTACAAAAGTTGTAGCAAATTGTGCCCTTAACACAACGGTCTGTAACTTTTTTGCTCCCAGATGCATCAATGAGCAGAGTTTTTCAAAAATGTGGAAATTACAAGAGTGTTGAAAAAAAACGGTATCCGGAGCACAATACAGAAAAACTTTTACTACAAAAGTTGTAGCAAATTGTACCCTTAACACAATGGTCTGTAACTTTTTTGCTCCCAGATGCATCAATGAGCAGAATTTTTCAAAAATGTGGAAATTACAAGAGTGTTGAAAAAAAACGGTATCCGGGGCACAATACAGAAAATCTTTTACAACAAAAGTTGTAGCAAATTGTGCCCTTAACACAACGGTCTCTAACTATTTTGCTCCCAGATGCATCAATGAGCAGAATTTTTCAAAAATGTGGAAATTACAAGAGTGTTGAAAAAAAACTGTATCCGGAGCACAATACAGAAAAACTTTTACTACAAAAGTTGTAGCAAATTGTACCCTTAACACAACGGTCTCTAACTATTTTGCTCCCAGATGCATCAATGAGCAGAATTTTTAAAAAATGTGGAAATTAAAAGAGTGTTGAAAAAAAACGGTATCCGGGGCACAATACAGAAAATCTTTTACAAGAAAAGTTGTAGCAAATTGTGCCCTTACCACAACGGTCTCTAACCATTTTGCTCCCAGATGCATCAATGAGCAGAATTTTTCAAAAATGTGGAAATTACAAAAGTGTTGAAAAAAAACGGTATCCGGAGCACAATACAGAAAAACTTTTACAACAAAAGTTGTAGCAAATTGTGCCCTTAACACAACGGTCTGTAACTTTTTTGCTCCCAGATGCATCAATGAGCAGAATTTTTCAAAAATGTGGAAATTACAAGAGTGTTGAAAAAAAACGGTATCCGGAGCACAATACAGAAAAACTTTTACTACAAAAGTTGTAGCAAATTGTACCCTTAACACAATGGTCTCTAACTATTTTGCTCCCAGATGCATCAATGAGCAGAATTTTTCAAAAATGTGGAAATTACAAGAGTGTTGAAAAAAAACGGTATCCGGGGCACAATACAGAAAATCTTTTACAACAAAAGTTGTAGCAAATTGTGCCCTTAACACAACGGTCTCTAACTATTTTGCTCCCAGATGCATCAATGAGCAGAATTTTTCAAAAATGTGGAAATTACAAGAGTGTTGAAAAAAAACGGTATCCGGAGCACAATACAGAAAAACTTTTACTACAAAAGTTGTAGCAAATTGTGCCCTTACCACAACGGTCTCTAACTATTTTGCTCCTAGATGCATCAATGAGCAGAATTTTTCAAAAATGTGGAATTTACAAGAGTGTTGAAAAAAAACGGTATCCGGGGCACAATACAGAAAATCTTTTACAAGAAAAGTTGTAGCAAATTGTGCCCTTACCACAACGGTCTCTAACTATTTTGCTCCCAGATGCATCAATGAGCAGAATTTTTCAAAAATGTGGAAATTACAAGAGTGTTGAAAAAAAACGGTATCCGGAGCACAATACAGAAAATCTTTTACAACAAAAGTTGTAGCAAAGTGTGCCCTTAACACAACGGTCTGTAACTTTTTTGCTCCCAGATGCATCAATGAGCACAATTTTTCCAAAATGTGGACATTACAAGAGTGTTGAAAAAGAACGGTATCCGTGGCACAATACAGAAAATCTTTTACAACAAAAGTTGTAGCAAATTGTGCCCTTAACACAACGGTCTGTAACTTTTTTGCTCCCAGATGCATCAATGAGCACAATTTTTCAAAAATGTGGACATTACAAGAGTGTTGAAAAAAAACGGTATCCGGAGCACAATACAGAAAAACTTTTACTACAAAAGTTGTAGCAAATTGTGCCCTTAACACAACGGTCTGTAACTTTTTTGCTCCCAGATGCATCAATGAGCAGAGTTTTTCAAAAATGTGGAAATTACAAGAGTGTTGAAAAAAAACGGTATCCGGAGCACAATACAGAAAAACTTTTACTACAAAAGTTGTAGCAAATTGTACCCTTAACACAATGGTCTGTAACTTTTTTGCTCCCAGATGCATCAATGAGCAGAATTTTTCAAAAATGTGGAAATTACAAGAGTGTTGAAAAAAAACGGTATCCGGGGCACAATACAGAAAATCTTTTACAACAAAAGTTGTAGCAAATTGTTCCCTTAACACAACGGTCTCTAACTATTTTGCTCCCAGATGCATCAATGAGCAGAATTTTTCAAAAATGTGGAAATTACAAGAGTGTTGAAAAAAAACTGTATCCGGAGCACAATACAGAAAAACTTTTACTACAAAAGTTGTAGCAAATTGTACCCTTAACACAACGGTCTCTAACTATTTTGCTCCCAGATGCATCAATGAGCAGAATTTTTAAAAAATGTGGAAATTACAAGAGTGTTGAAAAAAAACGGTATCCGGGGCACAATACAGAAAATCTTTTACAACAAAAGTTGTAGCAAATTGTACCCTTAACACAACGGTCTCTAACTATTTTGCTCCCAGATGCATCAATGAGCAGAATTTTTCAAAAATGTGGAAATTACAAGAGTGTGGAAAAAAAACGGTATCCGGGGCACAATACAGAAAATCTTTTACAACAAAAGTTGTAGCAAATTGTGCCCTTAACACAACGGTCTCTAACTATTTTGCTCCCAGATGCATCAATGAGCAGAATTTTTCAAAAATGTGGAAATTACAAGAGTGTTGAAAAAAAACGGTATCCGGAGCACAATACAGAAAAACTTTTACTACAAAAGTTGTAGTAAATTGTGCCCTTAACACAACGGTCTGTAACTTTTTTGCTCCCAGATGCATCAATGAGCAGAGTTTTTCAAAAATGTGGAAATTACAAGAGTGTTGAAAAAAAACGGTATCCGGAGCACAATACAGAAAAACTTTTACTACAAAAGTTGTAGCAAATTGTACCCTTAACACAATGGTCTCTAACTATTTTGCTCCCAGATGCATCAATGAGCAGAATTTTTCAAAAATGTGGAAATTACAAGAGTGTTGAAAAAAAACGGTATCCGGGGCACAATACAGAAAATCTTTTACTACAAAAGTTGTAGCAAATTGTACCCTTAACACAATGGTCTGTAACTATTTTGCTCCCAGATGCATCAATGAGCAGAATTTTTCAAAAATGTGGAAATTACAAGAGTGTTGAAAAAAAACGGTATCCGGGGCACAATACAGAAAATCTTTTACAACAAAAGTTGTAGCAAATTGTGCCCTTACCACAACGGTCTCTAACTATTTTGCTCCCAGATGCATCAATGAGCAGAATTTTTCAAAAATGTGGAATTTACAAGAGTGTTGAAAAAAAACGGTATCCGGGGCACAATACAGAAAATCTTTTACAAGAAAAGTTGTAGCAAATTGTGCCCTTACCACAACGGTCTCTAACCATTTTGCTCCCAGATGCATCAATGAGCAGAATTTTTCAAAAATGTGGAAATTACAAAAGTGTTGAAAAAAAACGGTATCCGGAGCACAATACAGAAAAACTTTTACAACAAAAGTTGTAGCAAATTGTGCCCTTAACACAACGGTCTGTAACTTTTTTGCTCCCAGATGCATCAATGAGCAGAATTTTTCAAAAATGTGGAAATTACAAGAGTGTTGAAAAAAAACGGTATCCGGAGCACAATACAGAAAAACTTTTACTACAAAAGTTGTAGCAAATTGTACCCTTAACACAATGGTCTGTAACTTTTTTGCTCCCAGATGCATCAATGAGCAGAATTTTTCAAAAATGTGGAAATTACAAGAGTGTTGAAAAAAAACGGTATCCGGGGCACAATACAGAAAATCTTTTACAACAAAAGTTGTAGCAAAGTGTGCCCTTAACACAACGGTCTGTAACTTTTTTGCTCCCAGATGCATCAATGAGCACAATTTTTCAAAAATGTGGACATTACAAGAGTGTTGAAAAAAAACGGTATCCGGAGCACAATACAGAAAAACTTTTACTACAAAAGTTGTAGCAAATTGTGCCCTTAACACAACGGTCTGTAACTTTTTTGCTCCCAGATGCATCAATGAGCAGAGTTTTTCAAAAATGTGGAAATTACAAGAGTGTTGAAAAAAAACGGTATCCGGAGCACAATACAGAAAAACTTTTACTACAAAAGTTGTAGCAAATTGTACCCTTAACACAATGGTCTCTAACTATTTTGCTCCCAGATGCATCAATGAGCAGAATTTTTCAAAAATGTGGAAATTACAAGAGTGTTGAAAAAAAACGGTATCCGGGGCACAATACAGAAAATCTTTTACAACAAAAGTTGTAGCAAATTGTGCCCTTAACACAACGGTCTCTAACTATTTTGCTCCCAGATGCATCAATGAGCAGAATTTTTCAAAAATGTGGAAATTACAAGAGTGTTGAAAAAAAACGGTATCCGGAGCACAATACAGAAAAACTTTTACTACAAAAGTTGTAGCAAATTGTGCCCTTACCACAACGGTCTCTAACTATTTTGCTCCTAGATGCATCAATGAGCAGAATTTTTCAAAAATGTGGAATTTACAAGAGTGTTGAAAAAAAACGGTATCCGGGGCACAATACAGAAAATCTTTTACAAGAAAAGTTGTAGCAAATTGTGCCCTTACCACAACGGTCTCTAACTATTTTGCTCCCAGATGCATCAATGAGCAGAATTTTTCAAAAATGTGGAAATTACAAGAGTGTTGAAAAAAAACGGTATCCGGAGCACAATACAGAAAATCTTTTACAACAAAAGTTGTAGCAAAGTGTGCCCTTAACACAACGGTCTGTAACTTTTTTGCTCCCAGATGCATCAATGAGCACAATTTTTCCAAAATGTGGACATTACAAGAGTGTTGAAAAAGAACGGTATCCGTGGCACAATACAGAAAATCTTTTACAACAAAAGTTGTAGCAAATTGTGCCCTTAACACAACGGTCTGTAACTTTTTTGCTCCCAGATGCATCAATGAGCACAATTTTTCAAAAATGTGGACATTACAAGAGTGTTGAAAAAAAACGGTATCCGGAGCACAATACAGAAAAACTTTTACTACAAAAGTTGTAGCAAATTGTACCCTTAACACAATGGTCTCTAACTATTTTGCTCCCAGATGCATCAATGAGCAGAATTTTTCAAAAATGTGGAAATTACAAGAGTGTTGAAAAAAAACGGTATCCGGGGCACAATACAGAAAATCTTTTACAACAAAAGTTGTAGCAAATTGTGCCCTTAACACAACGGTCTCTAACTATTTTGCTCCCAGATGCATCAATGAGCAGAATTTTTCAAAAATGTGGAAATTACAAGAGTGTTGAAAAAAAACGGTATCCGGAGCACAATACAGAAAAACTTTTACTACAAAAGTTGTAGCAAATTGTGCCCTTACCACAACGGTCTCTAACTATTTTGCTCCTAGATGCATCAATGAGCAGAATTTTTCAAAAATGTGGAATTTACAAGAGTGTTGAAAAAAAACGGTATCCGGGGCACAATACAGAAAATCTTTTACAAGAAAAGTTGTAGCAAATTGTGCCCTTACCACAACGGTCTCTAACTATTTTGCTCCCAGATGCATCAATGAGCAGAATTTTTCAAAAATGTGGAAATTACAAGAGTGTTGAAAAAAAACGGTATCCGGAGCACAATACAGAAAATCTTTTACAACAAAAGTTGTAGCAAAGTGTGCCCTTAACACAACGGTCTGTAACTTTTTTGCTCCCAGATGCATCAATGAGCACAATTTTTCCAAAATGTGGACATTACAAGAGTGTTGAAAAAGAACGGTATCCGTGGCACAATACAGAAAATCTTTTACAACAAAAGTTGTAGCAAATTGTGCCCTTAACACAACGGTCTGTAACTTTTTTGCTCCCAGATGCATCAATGAGCACAATTTTTCAAAAATGTGGACATTACAAGAGTGTTGAAAAAAAACGGTATCCGGAGCACAATACAGAAAAACTTTTACTACAAAAGTTGTAGCAAATTGTGCCCTTAACACAACGGTCTGTAACTTTTTTGCTCCCAGATGCATCAATGAGCAGAGTTTTTCAAAAATGTGGAAATTACAAGAGTGTTGAAAAAAAACGGTATCCGGAGCACAATACAGAAAAACTTTTACTACAAAAGTTGTAGCAAATTGTACCCTTAACACAATGGTCTGTAACTTTTTTGCTCCCAGATGCATCAATGAGCAGAATTTTTCAAAAATGTGGAAATTACAAGAGTGTTGAAAAAAAACGGTATCCGGGGCACAATACAGAAAATCTTTTACAACAAAAGTTGTAGCAAATTGTGCCCTTAACACAACGGTCTCTAACTATTTTGCTCCCAGATGCATCAATGAGCAGAATTTTTCAAAAATGTGGAAATTACAAGAGTGTTGAAAAAAAACTGTATCCGGAGCACAATACAGAAAAACTTTTACTACAAAAGTTGTAGCAAATTGTACCCTTAACACAACGGTCTCTAACTATTTTGCTCCCAGATGCATCAATGAGCAGAATTTTTAAAAAATGTGGAAATTACAAGAGTGTTGAAAAAAAACGGTATCCGGGGCACAATACAGAAAATCTTTTACAACAAAAGTTGTAGCAAATTGTACCCTTAACACAACGGTCTCTAACTATTTTGCTCCCAGATGCATCAATGAGCAGAATTTTTCAAAAATGTGGAAATTACAAGAGTGTGGAAAAAAACGGTATCCGGAGCACAATACAGAAAAACTTTTACTACAAAAGTTTTAGCAAATTGTGCCCTTAACACAATGGTCTGTAACTTTTTTGCTCCCAGATGCATCAATGAGCAGAATTTTTCAAAAATGTGGAAATTACAAGAGTGTTGAAAAAAAACGGTATCCGGGGCACAATAAAGAAAATCTTTTACAACAAAAGTTGTAGCAAATTGTGCCCTTAACACAACGGTCTGTAACTTTTTTGCTCCCAGATGCATCAATGAGCAGAATTTTTCAAAAATGTGGAAATTACAAGAGTGTTGAAAAAAAACGGTATCCGGAGCACAATACAGAAAAACTTTTACTACAAAAGTTGTAGCAAATTGTACCCTTAACACAATGGTCTGTAACTTTTTTGCTCCCAGTTGCATCAATGAGCAGAATTTTTCAAAAATGTGGAAATTACAAGAGTGTTGAAAAAAAACGGTATCCGTGGCACAATACAGAAAATCTTTTACAACAAAAGTTGTAGCAAAGTGTGCCCTTAACACAACGGTCTGTAACTTTTTTGCTCCCAGATGCATCAATGAGCACAATTTTTCCAAAATGTGGACATTACAAGAGTGTTGAAAAAGAACGGTATCCGTGGCACAATACAGAAAATCTTTTACAACAAAAGTTGTAGCAAATTGTGCCCTTAACACAACGGTCTGTAACTTTTTTGCTCCCAGATGCATCAATGAGCAGAATTTTTCAAAAATGTGGAAATTACAAGAGTGTTGAAAAAAAACGGTATCCGGAGCACAATACAGAAAAACTTTTACTACAAAAGTTGTAGCAAATTGTACCCTTAACACAATGGTCTGTAACTTTTTTGCTCCCAGATGCATCAATGAGCAGAATTTTTCAAAAATGTGGAAATTACAAGAGTGTTGAAAAAAAACGGTATCCGGAGCACAATACAGAAAAACTTTTACTACAAAAGTTGTAGCAAATTGTACCCTTAACACAACGGTCTCTAACTATTTTGCTCCCAGATGCATCAATGAGCAGAATTTTTCAAAAATGTGGAAATTACAAGAGTGTTGAAAAAAAACGGTATCCGGGGCACAATACAGAAAATCTTTTACAACAAAAGTTGTAGCAAATTGTGCCCTTACCACAACGGTCTCTAACTATTTTGCTCCTAGATGCATCAATGAGCAGAATTTTTCAAAAATGTGGAATTTACAAGAGTGTTGAAAAAAAACGGTATCCGGGGCACAATACAGAAAATCTTTTACAAGAAAAGTTGTAGCAAATTGTGCCCTTACCACAACGGTCTCTAACTATTTTGCTCCCAGATGCATCAATGAGCAGAATTTTTCAAAAATGTGGAAATTACAAGAGTGTTGAAAAAAAACGGTATCCGGGGCACAATACAGAAAATCTTTTACAACAAAAGTTGTAGCAAATTGTGCCCTTAACACAACGGTCTCTAACTATTTTGCTCCCAGATGCATCAATGAGCAGAATTTTTCAAAAATGTGGAAATTACAAGAGTGTTGAAAAAAAACTGTATCCGGAGCACAATACAGAAAAACTTTTACTACAAAAGTTGTAGCAAATTGTACCCTTAACACAACGGTCTCTAACTATTTTGCTCCCAGATGCATCAATGAGCAGAATTTTTCAAAAATGTGGAAATTACAAGAGTGTTGAAAAAAAAACGGTATCCGGGGCACAATACAGAAAATCTTTTACAACAAAAGTTGTAGCAAATTGTACCCTTAACACAACGGTCTCTAACTATTTTGCTCCCAGATGCATCAATGAGCAGAATTTTTCAAAAATGTGGAAATTACAAGAGTGTTGAAAAAAAAACGGTATCCGGGGCACAATACAGAAAATCTTTTACAACAAAAGTTGTAGCAAATTGTACCCTTAACACAACGGTCTCTAACTATTTTGCTCCCAGATGCATCAATGAGCAGAATTTTTCAAAAATGTGGAAATTACAAGAGTGTTGAAAAAAAAACGGTATCCGGGGCACAATACAGAAAATCTTTTACAACAAAAGTTGTAGCAAATTGTACCCTTAACACAACGGTCTCTAACTATTTTGCTCCCAGATGCATCAATGAGCAGAATTTTTCAAAAATGTGGAAATTACAAGAGTGTTGAAAAAAAACGGTATCCGGAGCACAATACAGAAAAACTTTTACTACAAAAGTTGTAGCAAATTGTACCCTTAACACAATGGTCTGTAACTTTTTTGCTCCCAGATGCATCAATGAGCAGAATTTTTCAAAAATGTGGAAATTACAAGAGTGTTGAAAAAAAGCGGTATCCGGAGCACAATACAGAAAAACTTTTACTACAAAAGTTGTAGCAAATTGTACCCTTAACACAACGGTCTCTAACTATTTTGCTCCCAGATGCATCAATGAGCAGAATTTTTCAAAAATGTGGAAATTACAAGAGTGTTGAAAAAAAACGGTATCCGGGGCACAATACAGAAAATCTTTTACAACAAAAGTTGTAGCAAATTGTGCCCTTACCACAACGGTCTCTAACTATTTTGCTCCTAGATGCATCAATGAGCAGAATTTTTCAAAAATGTGGAATTTACAAGAGTGTTGAAAAAAAACGGTATCCGGGGCACAATACAGAAAATCTTTTACAAGAAAAGTTGTAGCAAATTGTGCCCTTACCACAACGGTCTCTAACTATTTTGCTCCCAGATGCATCAATGAGCAGAATTTTTCAAAAATGTGGAAATTACAAGAGTGTTGAAAAAAAACGGTATCCGGAGCACAATACAGAAAATCTTTTACAACAAAAGTTGTAGCAAAGTGTGCCCTTAACACAACGGTCTGTAACTTTTTTGCTCCCAGATGCATCAATGAGCACAATTTTTCCAAAATGTGGACATTACAAGAGTGTTGAAAAAGAACGGTATCCGTGGCACAATACAGAAAATCTTTTACAACAAAAGTTGTAGCAAATTGTGCCCTTAACACAACGGTCTGTAACTTTTTTGCTCCCAGATGCATCAATGAGCAGAATTTTTCAAAAATGTGGAAATTACAAGAGTGTTGAAAAAAAACGGTATCCGGGGCACAATACAGAAAATCTTTTACAACAAAAGTTGTAGCAAATTGTGCCCTTAACACAACGGTCTCTAACTATTTTGCTCCCAGATGCATCAATGAGCAGAATTTTTCAAAAATGTGGAAATTACAAGAGTGTTGAAAAAAAACTGTATCCGGAGCACAATACAGAAAAACTTTTACTACAAAAGTTGTAGCAAATTGTACCCTTAACACAACGGTCTCTAACTATTTTGCTCCCAGATGCATCAATGAGCAGAATTTTTCAAAAATGTGGAAATTACAAGAGTGTTGAAAAAAAAACGGTATCCGGGGCACAATACAGAAAATCTTTTACAACAAAAGTTGTAGCAAATTGTACCCTTAACACAACGGTCTCTAACTATTTTGCTCCCAGATGCATCAATGAGCAGAATTTTTCAAAAATGTGGAAATTACAAGAGTGTTGAAAAAAAACGGTATCCGGAGCACAATACAGAAAAACTTTTACTACAAAAGTTGTAGCAAATTGTACCCTTAACACAATGGTCTGTAACTTTTTTGCTCCCAGATGCATCAATGAGCAGAATTTTTCAAAAATGTGGAAATTACAAGAGTGTTGAAAAAAAGCGGTATCCGGAGCACAATACAGAAAAACTTTTACTACAAAAGTTGTAGCAAATTGTACCCTTAACACAACGGTCTCTAACTATTTTGCTCCCAGATGCATCAATGAGCACAATTTTTCCAAAATGTGGACATTACAAGAGTGTTGAAAAAGAACGGTATCCGTGGCACAATACAGAAAATCTTTTACAACAAAAGTTGTAGCAAATTGTGCCCTTAACACAACGGTCTGTAACTTTTTTGCTCCCAGATGCATCAATGAGCAGAATTTTTCAAAAATGTGGAAATTACAAGAGTGTTGAAAAAAAACGGTATCCGGAGCACAATACAGAAAAACTTTTACTACAAAAGTTGTAGCAAATTGTACCCTTAACACAATGGTCTGTAACTTTTTTGCTCCCAGATGCATCAATGAGCAGAATTTTTCAAAAATGTGGAAATTACAAGAGTGTTGAAAAAAAACGGTATCCGGAGCACAATACAGAAAAACTTTTACTACAAAAGTTGTAGCAAATTGTACCCTTAACACAACGGTCTCTAACTATTTTGCTCCCAGATGCATCAATGAGCAGAATTTTTCAAAAATGTGGAAATTACAAGAGTGTTGAAAAAAAACGGTATCCGGGGCACAATACAGAAAATCTTTTACAACAAAAGTTGTAGCAAATTGTGCCCTTACCACAACGGTCTCTAACTATTTTGCTCCTAGATGCATCAATGAGCAGAATTTTTCAAAAATGTGGAATTTACAAGAGTGTTGAAAAAAAACGGTATCCGGGGCACAATACAGAAAATCTTTTACAAGAAAAGTTGTAGCAAATTGTGCCCTTACCACAACGGTCTCTAACTATTTTGCTCCCAGATGCATCAATGAGCAGAATTTTTCAAAAATGTGGAAATTACAAGAGTGTTGAAAAAAAACGGTATCCGGGGCACAATACAGAAAATCTTTTACAACAAAAGTTGTAGCAAATTGTGCCCTTAACACAACGGTCTCTAACTATTTTGCTCCCAGATGCATCAATGAGCAGAATTTTTCAAAAATGTGGAAATTACAAGAGTGTTGAAAAAAAACTGTATCCGGAGCACAATACAGAAAAACTTTTACTACAAAAGTTGTAGCAAATTGTACCCTTAACACAACGGTCTCTAACTATTTTGCTCCCAGATGCATCAATGAGCAGAATTTTTCAAAAATGTGGAAATTACAAGAGTGTTGAAAAAAAAACGGTATCCGGGGCACAATACAGAAAATCTTTTACAACAAAAGTTGTAGCAAATTGTACCCTTAACACAACGGTCTCTAACTATTTTGCTCCCAGATGCATCAATGAGCAGAATTTTTCAAAAATGTGGAAATTACAAGAGTGTTGAAAAAAAACGGTATCCGGAGCACAATACAGAAAAACTTTTACTACAAAAGTTGTAGCAAATTGTACCCTTAACACAATGGTCTGTAACTTTTTTGCTCCCAGATGCATCAATGAGCAGAATTTTTCAAAAATGTGGAAATTACAAGAGTGTTGAAAAAAAGCGGTATCCGGAGCACAATACAGAAAAACTTTTACTACAAAAGTTGTAGCAAATTGTACCCTTAACACAACGGTCTCTAACTATTTTGCTCCCAGATGCATCAATGAGCAGAATTTTTCAAAAATGTGGAAATTACAAGAGTGTTGAAAAAAAACGGTATCCGGGGCACAATACAGAAAATCTTTTACAACAAAAGTTGTAGCAAATTGCGCCCTTACCACAACGGTCTCTAACTATTTTGCTCCTAGATGCATCAATGAGCAGAATTTTTCAAAAATGTGGAATTTACAAGAGTGTTGAAAAAAAACGGTATCCGGGGCACAATACAGAAAATCTTTTACAAGAAAAGTTGTAGCAAATTGTGCCCTTACCACAACGGTCTCTAACTATTTTGCTCCCAGATGCATCAATGAGCAGAATTTTTCAAAAATGTGGAAATTACAATAGTGTTGAAAAAAAACGGTATCCGGAGCACAATACAGAAAATCTTTTACAACAAAAGTTGTAGCAAAGTGTGCCCTTAACACAACGGTCTGTAACTTTTTTGCTCCCAGATGCATCAATGAGCACAATTTTTCCAAAATGTGGACATTACAAGAGTGTTGAAAAAGAACGGTATCCGTGGCACAATACAGAAAATCTTTTACAACAAAAGTTGTAGCAAATTGTGCCCTTAACACAACGGTCTGTAACTTTTTTGCTCCCAGATGCAGCAATGAGCACAATTTTTCAAAAATGTGGACATTACAAGAGTGTTGAAAAAAAACGGTATCCGGAGCACAATACAGAAAAACTTTTACAACAAAAGTTGTAGCAAAGTGTGCCCTTAACACAACGGTCTGTAACTTTTTTGCTCCCAGATGCATCAATGAGCACAATTTTTCCAAAATGTGGAAATTACAAGAGTGTTGAAAAAAAGCGGTATCCGGAGCACAATACAGAAAAACTTTTACTACAAAAGTTGTAGCAAATTGTACCCTTAACACAACGGTCTCTAACTATTTTGCTCCCAGATGCATCAATGAGCAGAATTTTTCAAAAATGTGGAAAGTACAAGAGTGTTGAAAAAAAACGGTATCCGGGGCACAATACAGAAAATCTTTTACAACAAAAGTTGTAGCAAATTGTGCCCTTACCACAACGGTCTCTAACTATTTTGCTCCTAGATGCATCAATGAGCAGAATTTTTCAAAAATGTGGAATTTACAAGAGTGTTGAAAAAAAACGGTATCCGGGGCACAATACAGAAAATCTTTTACAAGAAAAGTTGTAGCAAATTGTGCCCTTACCACAACGGTCTCTAACTATTTTGCTCCCAGATGCATCAATGAGCAGAATTTTTCAAAAATGTGGACATTACAAGAGTGTTGAAAAAAAGCGGTATCCGGAGCACAATACAGAAAAACTTTTACTACAAAAGTTGTAGCAAATTGTACCCTTAACACAATGGTCTGTAACTATTTTGCTCCCAGATGCATCAATGAGCAGAGTTTTTCAAAAATGTGGAAATTACAAGAGTGTTGAAAAAAAACGGTATCCGGAGCACAATACAGAAAAACTTTTACTACAAAAGTTGTAGCAAATTGTACCCTTAACACAAAGGTCTCTAACTATTTTGCTCCCAGATGCATCAATGAGCAGAATTTTTCAAAAATGTGGAAATTACAAGAGTGTTGAAAAAAAACGGTATCCGGGGCACAATACAGAAAATCTTTTACAACAAAAGTTGTAGCAAATTGTGCCCTTAACACAACGGTCTCTAACTATTTTGCTCCCAGATGCATCAATGAGCAGAATTTTTCAAAAATGTGGAAATTACAAGAGTGTTGAAAAAAAACGGTATCCGGAGCACAATACAGAAAAACTTTTACTACAAAAGTTGTAGCAAATTGTGCCCTTAACACAACGGTCTGTAACTTTTTTGCTCCCAGATGCATCAATGAGCAGAGTTTTTCAAAAATGTGGAAATTACAAGAGTGTTGAAAAAAAACGGTATCCGGAGCACAATACAGAAAAACTTTTACAACAAAAGTTGTAGCAAAGTGTGCCCTTAACACAACGGTCTGTAACTTTTTTGCTCCCAGATGCATCAATGAGCACAATTTTTCCAAAATGTGGAAATTACAAGAGTGTTGAAAAAAAGCGGTATCCGGAGCACAATACAGAAAAACTTTTACTACAAAAGTTGTAGCAAATTGTACCCTTAACACAACGGTCTCTAACTATTTTGCTCCCAGATGCATCAATGAGCAGAATTTTTCAAAAATGTGGAAATTACAAGAGTGTTGAAAAAAAACGGTATCCGGGGCACAATACAGAAAATCTTTTACAACAAAAGTTGTAGCAAATTGCGCCCTTACCACAACGGTCTCTAACTATTTTGCTCCTAGATGCATCAATGAGCAGAATTTTTCAAAAATGTGGAATTTACAAGAGTGTTGAAAAAAAACGGTATCCGGGGCACAATACAGAAAATCTTTTACAAGAAAAGTTGTAGCAAATTGTGCCCTTACCACAACGGTCTCTAACTATTTTGCTCCCAGATGCATCAATGAGCAGAATTTTTCAAAAATGTGGAAATTACAATAGTGTTGAAAAAAAACGGTATCCGGAGCACAATACAGAAAATCTTTTACAACAAAAGTTGTAGCAAAGTGTGCCCTTAACACAACGGTCTGTAACTTTTTTGCTCCCAGATGCATCAATGAGCACAATTTTTCCAAAATGTGGACATTACAAGAGTGTTGAAAAAGAACGGTATCCGTGGCACAATACAGAAAATCTTTTACAACAAAAGTTGTAGCAAATTGTGCCCTTAACACAACGGTCTGTAACTTTTTTGCTCCCAGATGCAGCAATGAGCACAATTTTTCAAAAATGTGGACATTACAAGAGTGTTGAAAAAAAACGGTATCCGGAGCACAATACAGAAAAACTTTTACAACAAAAGTTGTAGCAAAGTGTGCCCTTAACACAACGGTCTGTAACTTTTTTGCTCCCAGATGCATCAATGAGCACAATTTTTCCAAAATGTGGAAATTACAAGAGTGTTGAAAAAAAGCGGTATCCGGAGCACAATACAGAAAAACTTTTACTACAAAAGTTGTAGCAAATTGTACCCTTAACACAACGGTCTCTAACTATTTTGCTCCCAGATGCATCAATGAGCAGAATTTTTCAAAAATGTGGAAATTACAAGAGTGTTGAAAAAAAACGGTATCCGGGGCACAATACAGAAAATCTTTTACAACAAAAGTTGTAGCAAATTGTGCCCTTACCACAACGGTCTCTAACTATTTTGCTCCTAGATGCATCAATGAGCAGAATTTTTCAAAAATGTGGAATTTACAAGAGTGTTGAAAAAAAACGGTATCCGGGGCACAATACAGAAAATCTTTTACAAGAAAAGTTGTAGCAAATTGTGCCCTTACCACAACGGTCTCTAACTATTTTGCTCCCAGATGCATCAATGAGCAGAATTTTTCAAAAATGTGGACATTACAAGAGTGTTGAAAAAAAGCGGTATCCGGAGCACAATACAGAAAAACTTTTACTACAAAAGTTGTAGCAAATTGTACCCTTAACACAATGGTCTGTAACTATTTTGCTCCCAGATGCATCAATGAGCAGAGTTTTTCAAAAATGTGGAAATTACAAGAGTGTTGAAAAAAAACGGTATCCGGAGCACAATACAGAAAAACTTTTACTACAAAAGTTGTAGCAAATTGTACCCTTAACACAATGGTCTCTAACTATTTTGCTCCCAGATGCATCAATGAGCAGAATTTTTCAAAAATGTGGAAATTACAAGAGTGTTGAAAAAAAACGGTATCCGGGGCACAATACAGAAAATCTTTTACAACAAAAGTTGTAGCAAATTGTGCCCTTAACACAACGGTCTCTAACTATTTTGCTCCCAGATGCATCAATGAGCAGAATTTTTCAAAAATGTGGAAATTACAAGAGTGTTGAAAAAAAACGGTATCCGGAGCACAATACAGAAAAACTTTTACTACAAAAGTTGTAGCAAATTGTGCCCTTAACACAACGGTCTGTAACTTTTTTGCTCCCAGATGCATCAATGAGCAGAGTTTTTCAAAAATGTGGAAATTACAAGAGTGTTGAAAAAAAACGGTATCCGGAGCACAATACAGAAAAACTTTTACAACAAAAGTTGTAGCAAAGTGTGCCCTTAACACAACGGTCTGTAACTTTTTTGCTCCCAGATGCATCAATGAGCACAATTTTTCCAAAATGTGGAAATTACAAGAGTGTTGAAAAAAAGCGGTATCCGGAGCACAATACAGAAAAACTTTTACTACAAAAGTTGTAGCAAATTGTACCCTTAACACAACGGTCTCTAACTATTTTGCTCCCAGATGCATCAATGAGCAGAATTTTTCAAAAATGTGGAAATTACAAGAGTGTTGAAAAAAAACGGTATCCGGGGCACAATACAGAAAATCTTTTACAACAAAAGTTGTAGCAAATTGCGCCCTTACCACAACGGTCTCTAACTATTTTGCTCCTAGATGCATCAATGAGCAGAATTTTTCAAAAATGTGGAATTTACAAGAGTGTTGAAAAAAAACGGTATCCGGGGCACAATACAGAAAATCTTTTACAAGAAAAGTTGTAGCAAATTGTGCCCTTACCACAACGGTCTCTAACTATTTTGCTCCCAGATGCATCAATGAGCAGAATTTTTCAAAAATGTGGAAATTACAATAGTGTTGAAAAAAAACGGTATCCGGAGCACAATACAGAAAATCTTTTACAACAAAAGTTGTAGCAAAGTGTGCCCTTAACACAACGGTCTGTAACTTTTTTGCTCCCAGATGCATCAATGAGCACAATTTTTCCAAAATGTGGACATTACAAGAGTGTTGAAAAAGAACGGTATCCGTGGCACAATACAGAAAATCTTTTACAACAAAAGTTGTAGCAAATTGTGCCCTTAACACAACGGTCTGTAACTTTTTTGCTCCCAGATGCAGCAATGAGCACAATTTTTCAAAAATGTGGACATTACAAGAGTGTTGAAAAAAAACGGTATCCGGAGCACAATACAGAAAAACTTTTACAACAAAAGTTGTAGCAAAGTGTGCCCTTAACACAACGGTCTGTAACTTTTTTGCTCCCAGATGCATCAATGAGCACAATTTTTCCAAAATGTGGAAATTACAAGAGTGTTGAAAAAAAGCGGTATCCGGAGCACAATACAGAAAAACTTTTACTACAAAAGTTGTAGCAAATTGTACCCTTAACACAACGGTCTCTAACTATTTTGCTCCCAGATGCATCAATGAGCAGAATTTTTCAAAAATGTGGAAATTACAAGAGTGTTGAAAAAAAACGGTATCCGGGGCACAATACAGAAAATCTTTTACAACAAAAGTTGTAGCAAATTGTGCCCTTACCACAACGGTCTCTAACTATTTTGCTCCTAGATGCATCAATGAGCAGAATTTTTCAAAAATGTGGAATTTACAAGAGTGTTGAAAAAAAACGGTATCCGGGGCACAATACAGAAAATCTTTTACAAGAAAAGTTGTAGCAAATTGTGCCCTTACCACAACGGTCTCTAACTATTTTGCTCCCAGATGCATCAATGAGCAGAATTTTTCAAAAATGTGGACATTACAAGAGTGTTGAAAAAAAGCGGTATCCGGAGCACAATACAGAAAAACTTTTACTACAAAAGTTGTAGCAAATTGTACCCTTAACACAATGGTCTGTAACTATTTTGCTCCCAGATGCATCAATGAGCAGAGTTTTTCAAAAATGTGGAAATTACAAGAGTGTTGAAAAAAAACGGTATCCGGAGCACAATACAGAAAAACTTTTACTACAAAAGTTGTAGCAAATTGTACCCTTAACACAATGGTCTCTAACTATTTTGCTCCCAGATGCATCAATGAGCAGAATTTTTCAAAAATGTGGAAATTACAAGAGTGTTGAAAAAAAACGGTATCCGGGGCACAATACAGAAAATCTTTTACAACAAAAGTTGTAGCAAATTGTGCCCTTAACACAACGGTCTCTAACTATTTTGCTCCCAGATGCATCAATGAGCAGAATTTTTCAAAAATGTGGAAATTACAAGAGTGTTGAAAAAAAACGGTATCCGGAGCACAATACAGAAAAACTTTTACTACAAAAGTTGTAGCAAATTGTGCCCTTAACACAACGGTCTGTAACTTTTTTGCTCCCAGATGCATCAATGAGCAGAGTTTTTCAAAAATGTGGAAATTACAAGAGTGTTGAAAAAAAACGGTATCCGGAGCACAATACAGAAAAACTTTTACTACAAAAGTTGTAGCAAATTGTACCCTTAACACAATGGTCTCTAACTATTTTGCTCCCAGATGCATCAATGAGCAGAATTTTTCAAAAATGTGGAAATTACAAGAGTGTTGAAAAAAAACGGTATCCGGGGCACAATACAGAAAATCTTTTACTACAAAAGTTGTAGCAAATTGTACCCTTAACACAATGGTCTGTAACTATTTTGCTCCCAGATGCATCAATGAGCAGAATTTTTCAAAAATGTGGAAATTACAAGAGTGTTGAAAAAAAACGGTATCCGGGGCACAATACAGAAAATCTTTTACAACAAAAGTTGTAGCAAATTGTGCCCTTACCACAACGGTCTCTAACTATTTTGCTCCCAGATGCATCAATGAGCAGAATTTTTCAAAAATGTGGAATTTACAAGAGTGTTGAAAAAAAACGGTATCCGGGGCACAATACAGAAAATCTTTTACAAGAAAAGTTGTAGCAAATTGTGCCCTTACCACAACGGTCTCTAACCATTTTGCTCCCAGATGCATCAATGAGCAGAATTTTTCAAAAATGTGGAAATTACAAAAGTGTTGAAAAAAAACGGTATCCGGAGCACAATACAGAAAAACTTTTACAACAAAAGTTGTAGCAAATTGTGCCCTTAACACAACGGTCTGTAACTTTTTTGCTCCCAGATGCATCAATGAGCAGAATTTTTCAAAAATGTGGAAATTACAAGAGTGTTGAAAAAAAACGGTATCCGGAGCACAATACAGAAAAACTTTTACTACAAAAGTTGTAGCAAATTGTACCCTTAACACAATGGTCTGTAACTTTTTTGCTCCCAGATGCATCAATGAGCAGAATTTTTCAAAAATGTGGAAATTACAAGAGTGTTGAAAAAAAACGGTATCCGGGGCACAATACAGAAAATCTTTTACAACAAAAGTTGTAGCAAAGTGTGCCCTTAACACAACGGTCTGTAACTTTTTTGCTCCCAGATGCATCAATGAGCACAATTTTTCAAAAATGTGGACATTACAAGAGTGTTGAAAAAAAACGGTATCCGGAGCACAATACAGAAAAACTTTTACTACAAAAGTTGTAGCAAATTGTGCCCTTAACACAACGGTCTGTAACTTTTTTGCTCCCAGATGCATCAATGAGCAGAGTTTTTCAAAAATGTGGAAATTACAAGAGTGTTGAAAAAAAACGGTATCCGGAGCACAATACAGAAAAACTTTTACTACAAAAGTTGTAGCAAATTGTGCCCTTAACACAACGGTCTGTAACTTTTTTGCTCCCAGATGCATCAATGAGCAGAGTTTTTCAAAAATGTGGAAATTACAAGAGTGTTGAAAAAAAACGGTATCCGGAGCACAATACAGAAAAACTTTTACTACAAAAGTTGTAGCAAATTGTACCCTTAACACAATGGTCTCTAACTATTTTGCTCCCAGATGCATCAATGAGCAGAATTTTTCAAAAATGTGGAAATTACAAGAGTGTTGAAAAAAAACGGTATCCGGGGCACAATACAGAAAATCTTTTACAACAAAAGTTGTAGCAAATTGTGCCCTTAACACAACGGTCTCTAACTATTTTGCTCCCAGATGCATCAATGAGCAGAATTTTTCAAAAATGTGGAAATTACAAGAGTGTTGAAAAAAAACGGTATCCGGAGCACAATACAGAAAAACTTTTACTACAAAAGTTGTAGCAAATTGTGCCCTTACCACAACGGTCTCTAACTATTTTGCTCCTAGATGCATCAATGAGCAGAATTTTTCAAAAATGTGGAATTTACAAGAGTGTTGAAAAAAAACGGTATCCGGGGCACAATACAGAAAATCTTTTACAAGAAAAGTTGTAGCAAATTGTGCCCTTACCACAACGGTCTCTAACTATTTTGCTCCCAGATGCATCAATGAGCAGAATTTTTCAAAAATGTGGAAATTACAAGAGTGTTGAAAAAAAACGGTATCCGGAGCACAATACAGAAAATCTTTTACAACAAAAGTTGTAGCAAAGTGTGCCCTTAACACAACGGTCTGTAACTTTTTTGCTCCCAGATGCATCAATGAGCACAATTTTTCCAAAATGTGGACATTACAAGAGTGTTGAAAAAGAACGGTATCCGTGGCACAATACAGAAAATCTTTTACAACAAAAGTTGTAGCAAATTGTGCCCTTAACACAACGGTCTGTAACTTTTTTGCTCCCAGATGCATCAATGAGCACAATTTTTCAAAAATGTGGACATTACAAGAGTGTTGAAAAAAAACGGTATCCGGAGCACAATACAGAAAAACTTTTACTACAAAAGTTGTAGCAAATTGTGCCCTTAACACAACGGTCTGTAACTTTTTTGCTCCCAGATGCATCAATGAGCAGAGTTTTTCAAAAATGTGGAAATTACAAGAGTGTTGAAAAAAAACGGTATCCGGAGCACAATACAGAAAAACTTTTACTACAAAAGTTGTAGCAAATTGTACCCTTAACACAATGGTCTGTAACTTTTTTGCTCCCAGATGCATCAATGAGCAGAATTTTTCAAAAATGTGGAAATTACAAGAGTGTTGAAAAAAAACGGTATCCGGGGCACAATACAGAAAATCTTTTACAACAAAAGTTGTAGCAAATTGTGCCCTTAACACAACGGTCTCTAACTATTTTGCTCCCAGATGCATCAATGAGCAGAATTTTTCAAAAATGTGGAAATTACAAGAGTGTTGAAAAAAAACTGTATCCGGAGCACAATACAGAAAAACTTTTACTACAAAAGTTGTAGCAAATTGTACCCTTAACACAACGGTCTCTAACTATTTTGCTCCCAGATGCATCAATGAGCAGAATTTTTAAAAAATGTGGAAATTACAAGAGTGTTGAAAAAAAACGGTATCCGGGGCACAATACAGAAAATCTTTTACAAGAAAAGTTGTAGCAAATTGTGCCCTTACCACAACGGTCTCTAACCATTTTGCTCCCAGATGCATCAATGAGCAGAATTTTTCAAAAATGTGGAAATTACAAAAGTGTTGAAAAAAAACGGTATCCGGAGCACAATACAGAAAAACTTTTACAACAAAAGTTGTAGCAAATTGTGCCCTTAACACAACGGTCTGTAACTTTTTTGCTCCCAGATGCATCAATGAGCAGAATTTTTCAAAAATGTGGAAATTACAAGAGTGTTGAAAAAAAACGGTATCCGGAGCACAATACAGAAAAACTTTTACTACAAAAGTTGTAGCAAATTGTGCCCTTAACACAACGGTCTGTAACTTTTTTGCTCCCAGATGCATCAATGAGCAGAGTTTTTCAAAAATGTGGAAATTACAAGAGTGTTGAAAAAAAACGGTATCCGGAGCACAATACAGAAAAACTTTTACTACAAAAGTTGTAGCAAATTGTACCCTTAACACAATGGTCTGTAACTTTTTTGCTCCCAGATGCATCAATGAGCAGAATTTTTCAAAAATGTGGAAATTACAAGAGTGTTGAAAAAAAACGGTATCCGGGGCACAATACAGAAAATCTTTTACAACAAAAGTTGTAGCAAATTGTGCCCTTAACACAACGGTCTCTAACTATTTTGCTCCCAGATGCATCAATGAGCAGAATTTTTCAAAAATGTGGAAATTACAAGAGTGTTGAAAAAAAACTGTATCCGGAGCACAATACAGAAAAACTTTTACTACAAAAGTTGTAGCAAATTGTACCCTTAACACAACGGTCTCTAACTATTTTGCTCCCAGATGCATCAATGAGCAGAATTTTTAAAAAATGTGGAAATTACAAGAGTGTTGAAAAAAAACGGTATCCGGGGCACAATACAGAAAATCTTTTACAAGAAAAGTTGTAGCAAATTGTGCCCTTACCACAACGGTCTCTAACCATTTTGCTCCCAGATGCATCAATGAGCAGAATTTTTCAAAAATGTGGAAATTACAAAAGTGTTGAAAAAAAACGGTATCCGGAGCACAATACAGAAAAACTTTTACAACAAAAGTTGTAGCAAATTGTGCCCTTAACACAACGGTCTGTAACTTTTTTGCTCCCAGATGCATCAATGAGCAGAATTTTTCAAAAATGTGGAAATTACAAGAGTGTTGAAAAAAAACGGTATCCGGAGCACAATACAGAAAAACTTTTACTACAAAAGTTGTAGCAAATTGTACCCTTAACACAATGGTCTGTAACTTTTTTGCTCCCAGATGCATCAATGAGCAGAATTTTTCAAAAATGTGGAAATTACAAGAGTGTTGAAAAAAAACGGTATCCGGAGCACAATACAGAAAAACTTTTACTACAAAAGTTGTAGCAAATTGTACCCTTAACACAATGGTCTGTAACTATTTTGCTCCCAGATGCATCAATGAGCACAATTTTTCAAAAATGTGGACATTACAAGAGTGTTGAAAAAAAGCGGTATCCGGAGCACAATACAGAAAAACTTTTACTACAAAAGTTGTAGCAAATTGTACCCTTAACACAATGGTCTGTAACTATTTTGCTCCCAGATGCATCAATGAGCAGAGTTTTTCAAAAATGTGGAAATTACAAGAGTGTTGAAAAAAAACGGTATCCGGAGCACAATACAGAAAAACTTTTACTACAAAAGTTGTAGCAAATTGTACCCTTAACACAATGGTCTCTAACTATTTTGCTCCCAGATGCATCAATGAGCAGAATTTTTCAAAAATGTGGAAATTACAAGAGTGTTGAAAAAAAACGGTATCCGGGGCACAATACAGAAAATCTTTTACAACAAAAGTTGTAGCAAATTGTGCCCTTAACACAACGGTCTCTAACTATTTTGCTCCCAGATGCATCAATGAGCAGAATTTTTCAAAAATGTGGAAATTACAAGAGTGTTGAAAAAAAACGGTATCCGGAGCACAATACAGAAAAACTTTTACTACAAAAGTTGTAGCAAATTGTGCCCTTAACACAACGGTCTGTAACTTTTTTGCTCCCAGATGCATCAATGAGCAGAGTTTTTCAAAAATGTGGAAATTACAAGAGTGTTGAAAAAAAACGGTATCCGGAGCACAATACAGAAAAACTTTTACTACAAAAGTTGTAGCAAATTGTACCCTTAACACAATGGTCTCTAACTATTTTGCTCCCAGATGCATCAATGAGCAGAATTTTTCAAAAATGTGGAAATTACAAGAGTGTTGAAAAAAAACGGTATCCGGGGCACAATACAGAAAATCTTTTACTACAAAAGTTGTAGCAAATTGTACCCTTAACACAATGGTCTGTAACTATTTTGCTCCCAGATGCATCAATGAGCAGAATTTTTCAAAAATGTGGAAATTACAAGAGTGTTGAAAAAAAACGGTATCCGGGGCACAATACAGAAAATCTTTTACAACAAAAGTTGTAGCAAATTGTGCCCTTACCACAACGGTCTCTAACTATTTTGCTCCCAGATGCATCAATGAGCAGAATTTTTCAAAAATGTGGAATTTACAAGAGTGTTGAAAAAAAACGGTATCCGGGGCACAATACAGAAAATCTTTTACAAGAAAAGTTGTAGCAAATTGTGCCCTTACCACAACGGTCTCTAACCATTTTGCTCCCAGATGCATCAATGAGCAGAATTTTTCAAAAATGTGGAAATTACAAAAGTGTTGAAAAAAAACGGTATCCGGAGCACAATACAGAAAAACTTTTACAACAAAAGTTGTAGCAAATTGTGCCCTTAACACAACGGTCTGTAACTTTTTTGCTCCCAGATGCATCAATGAGCAGAATTTTTCAAAAATGTGGAAATTACAAGAGTGTTGAAAAAAAACGGTATCCGGAGCACAATACAGAAAAACTTTTACTACAAAAGTTGTAGCAAATTGTACCCTTAACACAATGGTCTGTAACTTTTTTGCTCCCAGATGCATCAATGAGCAGAATTTTTCAAAAATGTGGAAATTACAAGAGTGTTGAAAAAAAACGGTATCCGGGGCACAATACAGAAAATCTTTTACAACAAAAGTTGTAGCAAAGTGTGCCCTTAACACAACGGTCTGTAACTTTTTTGCTCCCAGATGCATCAATGAGCACAATTTTTCAAAAATGTGGACATTACAAGAGTGTTGAAAAAAAACGGTATCCGGAGCACAATACAGAAAAACTTTTACTACAAAAGTTGTAGCAAATTGTGCCCTTAACACAACGGTCTGTAACTTTTTTGCTCCCAGATGCATCAATGAGCAGAGTTTTTCAAAAATGTGGAAATTACAAGAGTGTTGAAAAAAAACGGTATCCGGAGCACAATACAGAAAAACTTTTACTACAAAAGTTGTAGCAAATTGTGCCCTTAACACAACGGTCTGTAACTTTTTTGCTCCCAGATGCATCAATGAGCAGAGTTTTTCAAAAATGTGGAAATTACAAGAGTGTTGAAAAAAAACGGTATCCGGAGCACAATACAGAAAAACTTTTACTACAAAAGTTGTAGCAAATTGTACCCTTAACACAATGGTCTCTAACTATTTTGCTCCCAGATGCATCAATGAGCAGAATTTTTCAAAAATGTGGAAATTACAAGAGTGTTGAAAAAAAACGGTATCCGGGGCACAATACAGAAAATCTTTTACAACAAAAGTTGTAGCAAATTGTGCCCTTAACACAACGGTCTCTAACTATTTTGCTCCCAGATGCATCAATGAGCAGAATTTTTCAAAAATGTGGAAATTACAAGAGTGTTGAAAAAAAACGGTATCCGGAGCACAATACAGAAAAACTTTTACTACAAAAGTTGTAGCAAATTGTGCCCTTACCACAACGGTCTCTAACTATTTTGCTCCTAGATGCATCAATGAGCAGAATTTTTCAAAAATGTGGAATTTACAAGAGTGTTGAAAAAAAACGGTATCCGGGGCACAATACAGAAAATCTTTTACAAGAAAAGTTGTAGCAAATTGTGCCCTTACCACAACGGTCTCTAACTATTTTGCTCCCAGATGCATCAATGAGCAGAATTTTTCAAAAATGTGGAAATTACAAGAGTGTTGAAAAAAAACGGTATCCGGAGCACAATACAGAAAATCTTTTACAACAAAAGTTGTAGCAAAGTGTGCCCTTAACACAACGGTCTGTAACTTTTTTGCTCCCAGATGCATCAATGAGCACAATTTTTCCAAAATGTGGACATTACAAGAGTGTTGAAAAAGAACGGTATCCGTGGCACAATACAGAAAATCTTTTACAACAAAAGTTGTAGCAAATTGTGCCCTTAACACAACGGTCTGTAACTTTTTTGCTCCCAGATGCATCAATGAGCACAATTTTTCAAAAATGTGGACATTACAAGAGTGTTGAAAAAAAACGGTATCCGGAGCACAATACAGAAAAACTTTTACTACAAAAGTTGTAGCAAATTGTGCCCTTAACACAACGGTCTGTAACTTTTTTGCTCCCAGATGCATCAATGAGCAGAGTTTTTCAAAAATGTGGAAATTACAAGAGTGTTGAAAAAAAACGGTATCCGGAGCACAATACAGAAAAACTTTTACTACAAAAGTTGTAGCAAATTGTACCCTTAACACAATGGTCTGTAACTTTTTTGCTCCCAGATGCATCAATGAGCAGAATTTTTCAAAAATGTGGAAATTACAAGAGTGTTGAAAAAAAACGGTATCCGGGGCACAATACAGAAAATCTTTTACAACAAAAGTTGTAGCAAATTGTGCCCTTAACACAACGGTCTCTAACTATTTTGCTCCCAGATGCATCAATGAGCAGAATTTTTCAAAAATGTGGAAATTACAAGAGTGTTGAAAAAAAACGGTATCCGGAGCACAATACAGAAAAACTTTTACTACAAAAGTTGTAGCAAATTGTGCCCTTACCACAACGGTCTCTAACTATTTTGCTCCCAGATGCATCAATGAGCAGAATTTTTCAAAAATGTGGAAATTACAAGAGTGTTGAAAAAAAACGGTATCCGGGGCACAATACAGAAAATCTTTTACAACAAAGGTTGTAGCAAAGTGTGCCCTTAACACAACGGTCTGTAACTTTTTTGCTCCCAGATGCATCAATGAGCACAATTTTTCAAAAATGTGGACATTACAAGAGTGTTGAAAAAAAACGGTATCCGGAGCACAATACAGAAAAACTTTTACTACAAAAGTTGTAGCAAATTGTGCCCTTAACACAACGGTCTGTAACTTTTTTGCTCCCAGATGCATCAATGAGCAGAGTTTTTCAAAAATGTGGAAATTACAAGAGTGTTGAAAAAAAACGGTATCCGGAGCACAATACAGAAAAACTTTTACTACAAAAGTTGTAGCAAATTGTGCCCTTAACACAACGGTCTGTAACTTTTTTGCTCCCAGATGCATCAATGAGCAGAGTTTTTCAAAAATGTGGAAATTACAAGAGTGTTGAAAAAAAACGGTATCCGGAGCACAATACAGAAAAACTTTTACTACAAAAGTTGTAGCAAATTGTACCCTTAACACAATGGTCTCTAACTATTTTGCTCCCAGATGCATCAATGAGCAGAATTTTTCAAAAATGTGGAAATTACAAGAGTGTTGAAAAAAAACGGTATCCGGGGCACAATACAGAAAATCTTTTACAACAAAAGTTGTAGCAAATTGTGCCCTTAACACAACGGTCTCTAACTATTTTGCTCCCAGATGCATCAATGAGCAGAATTTTTCAAAAATGTGGAAATTACAAGAGTGTTGAAAAAAAACGGTATCCGGAGCACAATACAGAAAAACTTTTACTACAAAAGTTGTAGCAAATTGTGCCCTTACCACAACGGTCTCTAACTATTTTGCTCCTAGATGCATCAATGAGCAGAATTTTTCAAAAATGTGGAATTTACAAGAGTGTTGAAAAAAAACGGTATCCGGGGCACAATACAGAAAATCTTTTACAAGAAAAGTTGTAGCAAATTGTGCCCTTACCACAACGGTCTCTAACTATTTTGCTCCCAGATGCATCAATGAGCAGAATTTTTCAAAAATGTGGAAATTACAAGAGTGTTGAAAAAAAACGGTATCCGGAGCACAATACAGAAAATCTTTTACAACAAAAGTTGTAGCAAAGTGTGCCCTTAACACAACGGTCTGTAACTTTTTTGCTCCCAGATGCATCAATGAGCACAATTTTTCCAAAATGTGGACATTACAAGAGTGTTGAAAAAGAACGGTATCCGTGGCACAATACAGAAAATCTTTTACAACAAAAGTTGTAGCAAATTGTGCCCTTAACACAACGGTCTGTAACTTTTTTGCTCCCAGATGCATCAATGAGCACAATTTTTCAAAAATGTGGACATTACAAGAGTGTTGAAAAAAAACGGTATCCGGAGCACAATACAGAAAAACTTTTACTACAAAAGTTGTAGCAAATTGTGCCCTTAACACAACGGTCTGTAACTTTTTTGCTCCCAGATGCATCAATGAGCAGAGTTTTTCAAAAATGTGGAAATTACAAGAGTGTTGAAAAAAAACGGTATCCGGAGCACAATACAGAAAAACTTTTACTACAAAAGTTGTAGCAAATTGTACCCTTAACACAATGGTCTGTAACTTTTTTGCTCCCAGATGCATCAATGAGCAGAATTTTTCAAAAATGTGGAAATTACAAGAGTGTTGAAAAAAAACGGTATCCGGGGCACAATACAGAAAATCTTTTACAACAAAAGTTGTAGCAAATTGTGCCCTTAACACAACGGTCTCTAACTATTTTGCTCCCAGATGCATCAATGAGCAGAATTTTTCAAAAATGTGGAAATTACAAGAGTGTTGAAAAAAAACTGTATCCGGAGCACAATACAGAAAAACTTTTACTACAAAAGTTGTAGCAAATTGTACCCTTAACACAACGGTCTCTAACTATTTTGCTCCCAGATGCATCAATGAGCAGAATTTTTAAAAAATGTGGAAATTACAAGAGTGTTGAAAAAAAACGGTATCCGGGGCACAATACAGAAAATCTTTTACAAGAAAAGTTGTAGCAAATTGTGCCCTTACCACAACGGTCTCTAACCATTTTGCTCCCAGATGCATCAATGAGCAGAATTTTTCAAAAATGTGGAAATTACAAAAGTGTTGAAAAAAAACGGTATCCGGAGCACAATACAGAAAAACTTTTACAACAAAAGTTGTAGCAAATTGTACCCTTAACACAATGGTCTGTAACTTTTTTGCTCCCAGATGCATCAATGAGCAGAATTTTTCAAAAATGTGGAAATTACAAGAGTGTTGAAAAAAAACGGTATCCGGGGCACAATACAGAAAATCTTTTACAACAAAAGTTGTAGCAAAGTGTGCCCTTAACACAACGGTCTGTAACTTTTTTGCTCCCAGATGCATCAATGAGCACAATTTTTCAAAAATGTGGACATTACAAGAGTGTTGAAAAAAAACGGTATCCGGGGCACAATACAGAAAATCTTTTACAACAAAAGTTGTAGCAAATTGTGCCCTTAACACAACGGTCTGTAACTTTTTTGCTCCCAGATGCAGCAATGAGCACAATTTTTCAAAAATGTGGACATTACAAGAGTGTTGAAAAAAAACGGTATCCGGAGCACAATACAGAAAAACTTTTACAACAAAAGTTGTAGCAAAGTGTGCCCTTAACACAACGGTCTGTAACTTTTTTGCTCCCAGATGCATCAATGAGCACAATTTTTCCAAAATGTGGAAATTACAAGAGTGTTGAAAAAAAGCGGTATCCGGAGCACAATACAGAAAAACTTTTACTACAAAAGTTGTAGCAAATTGTACCCTTAACACAACGGTCTCTAACTATTTTGCTCCCAGATGCATCAATGAGCAGAATTTTTCAAAAATGTGGAAATTACAAGAGTGTTGAAAAAAAACGGTATCCGGGGCACAATACAGAAAATCTTTTACAACAAAAGTTGTAGCAAATTGTGCCCTTACCACAACGGTCTCTAACTATTTTGCTCCTAGATGCATCAATGAGCAGAATTTTTCAAAAATGTGGAATTTACAAGAGTGTTGAAAAAAAACGGTATCCGGGGCACAATACAGAAAATCTTTTACAAGAAAAGTTGTAGCAAATTGTGCCCTTACCACAACGGTCTCTAACTATTTTGCTCCCAGATGCATCAATGAGCAGAATTTTTCAAAAATGTGGACATTACAAGAGTGTTGAAAAAAAGCGGTATCCGGAGCACAATACAGAAAAACTTTTACTACAAAAGTTGTAGCAAATTGTACCCTTAACACAATGGTCTGTAACTATTTTGCTCCCAGATGCATCAATGAGCAGAGTTTTTCAAAAATGTGGAAATTACAAGAGTGTTGAAAAAAAACGGTATCCGGAGCACAATACAGAAAAACTTTTACTACAAAAGTTGTAGCAAATTGTACCCTTAACACAATGGTCTCTAACTATTTTGCTCCCAGATGCATCAATGAGCAGAATTTTTCAAAAATGTGGAAATTACAAGAGTGTTGAAAAAAAACGGTATCCGGGGCACAATACAGAAAATCTTTTACAACAAAAGTTGTAGCAAATTGTGCCCTTAACACAACGGTCTCTAACTATTTTGCTCCCAGATGCATCAATGAGCAGAATTTTTCAAAAATGTGGAAATTACAAGAGTGTTGAAAAAAAACGGTATCCGGAGCACAATACAGAAAAACTTTTACTACAAAAGTTGTAGCAAATTGTGCCCTTAACACAACGGTCTGTAACTTTTTTGCTCCCAGATGCATCAATGAGCAGAGTTTTTCAAAAATGTGGAAATTACAAGAGTGTTGAAAAAAAACGGTATCCGGAGCACAATACAGAAAAACTTTTACTACAAAAGTTGTAGCAAATTGTACCCTTAACACAATGGTCTCTAACTATTTTGCTCCCAGATGCATCAATGAGCAGAATTTTTCAAAAATGTGGAAATTACAAGAGTGTTGAAAAAAAACGGTATCCGGGGCACAATACAGAAAATCTTTTACTACAAAAGTTGTAGCAAATTGTACCCTTAACACAATGGTCTGTAACTATTTTGCTCCCAGATGCATCAATGAGCAGAATTTTTCAAAAATGTGGAAATTACAAGAGTGTTGAAAAAAAACGGTATCCGGGGCACAATACAGAAAATCTTTTACAACAAAAGTTGTAGCAAATTGTACCCTTAACACAACGGTCTCTAACTATTTTGCTCCCAGATGCATCAATGAGCAGAATTTTTCAAAAATGTGGAAATTACAAGAGTGTTGAAAAAAAACGGTATCCGGAGCACAATACAGAAAAACTTTTACTACAAAAGTTGTAGCAAATTGTACCCTTAACACAATGGTCTGTAACTTTTTTGCTCCCAGATGCATCAATGAGCAGAATTTTTCAAAAATGTGGAAATTACAAGAGTGTTGAAAAAAAAACGGTATCCGGAGCACAATACAGAAAAACTTTTACTACAAAAGTTGTAGCAAATTGTACCCTTAACACAACGGTCTCTAACTATTTTGCTCCCAGATGCATCAATGAGCAGAATTTTTCAAAAATGTGGAAATTACAAGAGTGTTGAAAAAAAACGGCATCCGGAGCACAATACAGAAAAACTTTTACTACAAAAGTTGTAGCAAATTGTACCCTTAACACAACGGTCTCTAACTATTTTGCTCCCAGATGCATCAATGAGCAGAATTTTTCAAAAATGTGGAAATTACAAGAGTGTTGAAAAAAAACGGTATCCGGGGCACAATACAGAAAATCTTTTACAAGAAAAGTTGTAGCAAATTGTGCCCTTACCACAACGGTCTCTAACCATTTTGCTCCCAGATGCATCAATGAGCAGAATTTTTCAAAAATGTGGAAATTACAAAAGTGTTGAAAAAAAACGGTATCCGGAGCACAATACAGAAAAACTTTTACAACAAAAGTTGTAGCAAATTGTGCCCTTAACACAACGGTCTGTAACTTTTTTGCTCCCAGATGCATCAATGAGCAGAATTTTTCAAAAATGTGGAAATTACAAGAGTGTTGAAAAAAAACGGTATCCGGAGCACAATACAGAAAAACTTTTACTACAAAAGTTGTAGCAAATTGTACCCTTAACACAATGGTCTGTAACTTTTTTGCTCCCAGATGCATCAATGAGCAGAATTTTTCAAAAATGTGGAAATTACAAGAGTGTTGAAAAAAAACGGTATCCGGGGCACAATACAGAAAATCTTTTACAACAAAAGTTGTAGCAAAGTGTGCCCTTAACACAACGGTCTGTAACTTTTTTGCTCCCAGATGCATCAATGAGCACAATTTTTCAAAAATGTGGACATTACAAGAGTGTTGAAAAAAAACGGTATCCGGAGCACAATACAGAAAAACTTTTACTACAAAAGTTGTAGCAAATTGTGCCCTTAACACAACGGTCTGTAACTTTTTTGCTCCCAGATGCATCAATGAGCAGAGTTTTTCAAAAATGTGGAAATTACAAGAGTGTTGAAAAAAAACGGTATCCGGAGCACAATACAGAAAAACTTTTACTACAAAAGTTGTAGCAAATTGTACCCTTAACACAACGGTCTCTAACTATTTTGCTCCCAGATGCATCAATGAGCAGAATTTTTCAAAAATGTGGAAATTACAAGAGTGTTGAAAAAAAACGGCATCCGGAGCACAATACAGAAAAACTTTTACTACAAAAGTTGTAGCAAATTGTACCCTTAACACAACGGTCTCTAACTATTTTGCTCCCAGATGCATCAATGAGCAGAATTTTTCAAAAATGTGGAAATTACAAGAGTGTTGAAAAAAAACGGTATCCGGGGCACAATACAGAAAATCTTTTACAAGAAAAGTTGTAGCAAATTGTGCCCTTACCACAACGGTCTCTAACCATTTTGCTCCCAGATGCATCAATGAGCAGAATTTTTCAAAAATGTGGAAATTACAAAAGTGTTGAAAAAAAACGGTATCCGGAGCACAATACAGAAAAACTTTTACAACAAAAGTTGTAGCAAATTGTGCCCTTAACACAACGGTCTGTAACTTTTTTGCTCCCAGATGCATCAATGAGCAGAATTTTTCAAAAATGTGGAAATTACAAGAGTGTTGAAAAAAAACGGTATCCGGAGCACAATACAGAAAAACTTTTACTACAAAAGTTGTAGCAAATTGTACCCTTAACACAATGGTCTGTAACTTTTTTGCTCCCAGATGCATCAATGAGCAGAATTTTTCAAAAATGTGGAAATTACAAGAGTGTTGAAAAAAAACGGTATCCGGGGCACAATACAGAAAATCTTTTACAACAAAAGTTGTAGCAAAGTGTGCCCTTAACACAACGGTCTGTAACTTTTTTGCTCCCAGATGCATCAATGAGCACAATTTTTCAAAAATGTGGACATTACAAGAGTGTTGAAAAAAAACGGTATCCGGAGCACAATACAGAAAAACTTTTACTACAAAAGTTGTAGCAAATTGTGCCCTTAACACAACGGTCTGTAACTTTTTTGCTCCCAGATGCATCAATGAGCAGAGTTTTTCAAAAATGTGGAAATTACAAGAGTGTTGAAAAAAAACGGTATCCGGAGCACAATACAGAAAAACTTTTACTACAAAAGTTGTAGCAAATTGTACCCTTAACACAATGGTCTCTAACTATTTTGCTCCCAGATGCATCAATGAGCAGAATTTTTCAAAAATGTGGAAATTACAAGAGTGTTGAAAAAAAACGGTATCCGGGGCACAATACAGAAAATCTTTTACAACAAAAGTTGTAGCAAATTGTGCCCTTAACACAACGGTCTCTAACTATTTTGCTCCCAGATGCATCAATGAGCAGAATTTTTCAAAAATGTGGAAATTACAAGAGTGTTGAAAAAAAACGGTATCCGGAGCACAATACAGAAAAACTTTTACTACAAAAGTTGTAGCAAATTGTACCCTTAACACAACGGTCTCTAACTATTTTGCTCCCAGATGCATCAATGAGCAGAATTTTTCAAAAATGTGGAAATTACAAGAGTGTTGAAAAAAAACGGTATCCGGGGCACAATACAGAAAATCTTTTACAACAAAAGTTGTAGCAAATTGTGCCCTTAACACAATGGTCTGTAACTTTTTTGCTCCCAGATGCATCAATGAGCACAATTTTTCAAAAATGTGGACATTACAAGAGTGTTGAAAAAAAACGGTATCCGTGGCACAATACAGAAAATCTTTTACAACAAAAGTTGTAGCAAATTGTGCCCTTAACATAACGGTCTGTAACTTTTTTGCTCCCAGATGCATCAATGAGCAGAATTTTTCAAAAATGTGGAAATTACAAGAGTGTTGAAAAAAAACGGTATCCGGAGCACAATACAGAAAAACTTTTACTACAAAAGTTGTAGCAAATTGTACCCTTAACACAACGGTCTCTAACTATTTTGCTCCCAGATGCATCAATGAGCAGAATTTTTCAAAAATGTGGAAATTACAAGAGTGTTGAAAAAAAACGGTATCCGGGGCACAATACAGAAAATCTTTTACAACAAAAGTTGTAGCAAATTGTACCCTTAACACAACGGTCTCTAACTATTTTGCTCCCAGATGCATCAATGAGCAGAATTTTTCAAAAATGTGGAAATTACAAGAGTGTTGAAAAAAAACGGTATCCGGAGCACAATACAGAAAAACTTTTACTACAAAAGTTGTAGCAAATTGTACCCTTAACACAATGGTCTGTAACTTTTTTGCTCCCAGATGCATCAATGAGCAGAATTTTTCAAAAATGTGGAAATTACAAGAGTGTTGAAAAAAAGCGGTATCCGGAGCACAATACAGAAAAACTTTTACTACAAAAGTTGTAGCAAATTGTACCCTTAACACAACGGTCTCTAACTATTTTGCTCCCAGATGCATCAATGAGCAGAATTTTTCAAAAATGTGGAAATTACAAGAGTGTTGAAAAAAAACGGTATCCGGGGCACAATACAGAAAATCTTTTACAACAAAAGTTGTAGCAAATTGTGCCCTTACCACAACGGTCTCTAACTATTTTGCTCCTAGATGCATCAATGAGCAGAATTTTTCAAAAATGTGGAATTTACAAGAGTGTTGAAAAAAAACGGTATCCGGGGCACAATACAGAAAATCTTTTACAAGAAAAGTTGTAGCAAATTGTGCCCTTACCACAACGGTCTCTAACTATTTTGCTCCCAGATGCATCAATGAGCAGAATTTTTCAAAAATGTGGAAATTACAAGAGTGTTGAAAAAAAACGGTATCCGGAGCACAATACAGAAAATCTTTTACAACAAAAGTTGTAGCAAAGTGTGCCCTTAACACAACGGTCTGTAACTTTTTTGCTCCCAGATGCATCAATGAGCACAATTTTTCCAAAATGTGGAAATTACAAGAGTGTTGAAAAAAAGCGGTATCCGGAGCACAATACAGAAAAACTTTTACTACAAAAGTTGTAGCAAATTGTACCCTTAACACAACGGTCTCTAACTATTTTGCTCCCAGATGCATCAATGAGCAGAATTTTTCAAAAATGTGGAAATTACAAGAGTGTTGAAAAAAAACGGTATCCGGGGCACAATACAGAAAATCTTTTACAACAAAAGTTGTAGCAAATTGTGCCCTTACCACAACGGTCTCTAACTATTTTGCTCCTAGATGCATCAATGAGCAGAATTTTTCAAAAATGTGGAATTTACAAGAGTGTTGAAAAAAAACGGTATCCGGGGCACAATACAGAAAATCTTTTACAAGAAAAGTTGTAGCAAATTGTGCCCTTACCACAACGGTCTCTAACTATTTTGCTCCCAGATGCATCAATGAGCAGAATTTTTCAAAAATGTGGAAATTACAAGAGTGTTGAAAAAAAACGGTATCCGGAGCACAATACAGAAAATCTTTTACAACAAAAGTTGTAGCAAAGTGTGCCCTTAACACAACGGTCTGTAACTTTTTTGCTCCCAGATGCATCAATGAGCACAATTTTTCCAAAATGTGGAAATTACAAGAGTGTTGAAAAAAAGCGGTATCCGGAGCACAATACAGAAAAACTTTTACTACAAAAGTTGTAGCAAATTGTACCCTTAACACAACGGTCTCTAACTATTTTGCTCCCAGATGCATCAATGAGCAGAATTTTTCAAAAATGTGGAAATTACAAGAGTGTTGAAAAAAAACGGTATCCGGGGCACAATACAGAAAATCTTTTACAACAAAAGTTGTAGCAAATTGTGCCCTTACCACAACGGTCTCTAACTATTTTGCTCCTAGATGCATCAATGAGCAGAATTTTTCAAAAATGTGGAATTTACAAGAGTGTTGAAAAAAAACGGTATCCGGGGCACAATACAGAAAATCTTTTACAAGAAAAGTTGTAGCAAATTGTGCCCTTACCACAACGGTCTCTAACTATTTTGCTCCCAGATGCATCAATGAGCAGAATTTTTCAAAAATGTGGAAATTACAAGAGTGTTGAAAAAAAACGGTATCCGGAGCACAATACAGAAAATCTTTTACAACAAAAGTTGTAGCAAAGTGTGCCCTTAACACAACGGTCTGTAACTTTTTTGCTCCCAGATGCATCAATGAGCACAATTTTTCCAAAATGTGGACATTACAAGAGTGTTGAAAAAGAACGGTATCCGTGGCACAATACAGAAAATCTTTTACAACAAAAGTTGTAGCAAATTGTGCCCTTAACATAACGGTCTGTAACTTTTTTGCTCCCAGATGCATCAATGAGCAGAATTTTTCAAAAATGTGGAAATTACAAGAGTGTTGAAAAAAAACGGTATCCGGAGCACAATACAGAAAAACTTTTACTACAAAAGTTGTAGCAAATTGTACCCTTAACACAACGGTCTCTAACTATTTTGCTCCCAGATGCATCAATGAGCAGAATTTTTCAAAAATGTGGAAATTACAAGAGTGTTGAAAAAAAACGGTATCCGGGGCACAATACAGAAAATCTTTTACAACAAAAGTTGTAGCAAATTGTGCCCTTAACACAATGGTCTGTAACTTTTTTGCTCCCAGATGCATCAATGAGCACAATTTTTCAAAAATGTGGACATTACAAGAGTGTTGAAAAAAAACGGTATCCGTGGCACAATACAGAAAATCTTTTACAACAAAAGTTGTAGCAAATTGTGCCCTTAACATAACGGTCTGTAACTTTTTTGCTCCCAGATGCATCAATGAGCAGAATTTTTCAAAAATGTGGAAATTACAAGAGTGTTGAAAAAAAACGGTATCCGGAGCACAATACAGAAAAACTTTTACTACAAAAGTTGTAGCAAATTGTACCCTTAACACAACGGTCTCTAACTATTTTGCTCCCAGATGCATCAATGAGCAGAATTTTTCAAAAATGTGGAAATTACAAGAGTGTTGAAAAAAAACGGTATCCGGGGCACAATACAGAAAATCTTTTACAACAAAAGTTGTAGCAAATTGTACCCTTAACACAACGGTCTCTAACTATTTTGCTCCCAGATGCATCAATGAGCAGAATTTTTCAAAAATGTGGAAATTAGAAGAGTGTTGAAAAAAAACGGTATCCGGAGCACAATACAGAAAAACTTTTACTACAAAAGTTGTAGCAAATTGTACCCTTAACACAATGGTCTGTAACTTTTTTGCTCCCAGATGCATCAATGAGCAGAATTTTTCAAAAATGTGGAAATTACAAGAGTGTTGAAAAAAAGCGGTATCCGGAGCACAATACAGAAAAACTTTTACTACAAAAGTTGTAGCAAATTGTACCCTTAACACAACGGTCTCTAACTATTTTGCTCCCAGATGCATCAATGAGCAGAATTTTTCAAAAATGTGGAAATTACAAGAGTGTTGAAAAAAAACGGTATCCGGGGCACAATACAGAAAATCTTTTACAACAAAAGTTGTAGCAAATTGTGCCCTTACCACAACGGTCTCTAACTATTTTGCTCCTAGATGCATCAATGAGCAGAATTTTTCAAAAATGTGGAATTTACAAGAGTGTTGAAAAAAAACGGTATCCGGGGCACAATACAGAAAATCTTTTACAAGAAAAGTTGTAGCAAATTGTGCCCTTACCACAACGGTCTCTAACTATTTTGCTCCCAGATGCATCAATGAGCAGAATTTTTCAAAAATGTGGAAATTACAAGAGTGTTGAAAAAAAACGGTATCCGGAGCACAATACAGAAAATCTTTTACAACAAAAGTTGTAGCAAAGTGTGCCCTTAACACAACGGTCTGTAACTTTTTTGCTCCCAGATGCATCAATGAGCACAATTTTTCCAAAATGTGGAAATTACAAGAGTGTTGAAAAAAAGCGGTATCCGGAGCACAATACAGAAAAACTTTTACTACAAAAGTTGTAGCAAATTGTACCCTTAACACAACGGTCTCTAACTATTTTGCTCCCAGATGCATCAATGAGCAGAATTTTTCAAAAATGTGGAAATTACAAGAGTGTTGAAAAAAAACGGTATCCGGGGCACAATACAGAAAATCTTTTACAACAAAAGTTGTAGCAAATTGTGCCCTTACCACAACGGTCTCTAACTATTTTGCTCCTAGATGCATCAATGAGCAGAATTTTTCAAAAATGTGGAATTTACAAGAGTGTTGAAAAAAAACGGTATCCGGGGCACAATACAGAAAATCTTTTACAAGAAAAGTTGTAGCAAATTGTGCCCTTACCACAACGGTCTCTAACTATTTTGCTCCCAGATGCATCAATGAGCAGAATTTTTCAAAAATGTGGAAATTACAAGAGTGTTGAAAAAAAACGGTATCCGGAGCACAATACAGAAAATCTTTTACAACAAAAGTTGTAGCAAAGTGTGCCCTTAACACAACGGTCTGTAACTTTTTTGCTCCCAGATGCATCAATGAGCACAATTTTTCCAAAATGTGGACATTACAAGAGTGTTGAAAAAGAACGGTATCCGTGGCACAATACATAAAATCTTTTACAACAAAAGTTGTAGCAAATTGTACCCTTAACACAATGGTCTCTAACTATTTTGCTCCCAGATGCATCAATGAGCAGAATTTTTCAAAAATGTGGAAATTACAAGAGTGTTGAAAAAAAACGGTATCCGGGGCACAATACAGAAAATCTTTTACAACAAAAGTTGTAGCAAATTGTGCCCTTAACACAACGGTCTCTAACTATTTTGCTCCCAGATGCATCAATGAGCAGAATTTTTCAAAAATGTGGAAATTACAAGAGTGTTGAAAAAAAACGGTATCCGGAGCACAATACAGAAAAACTTTTACTACAAAAGTTGTAGCAAATTGTACCCTTAACACAATGGTCTGTAACTTTTTTGCTCCCAGATGCATCAATGAGCAGAATTTTTCAAAAATGTGGAAATTACAAGAGTGTTGAAAAAAAACGGTATCCGGGGCACAATAAAGAAAATCTTTTACAACAAAAGTTGTAGCAAATTGTGCCCTTAACACAACGGTCTGTAACTTTTTTGCTCCCAGATGCATCAATGAGCAGAATTTTTCAAAAATGTGGAAATTACAAGAGTGTTGAAAAAAAACGGTATCCGGGGCACAATACAGAAAATCTTTTACAACAAAAGTTGTAGCAAAGTGTGCCCTTAACACAACGGTCTGTAACTTTTTTGCTCCCAGATGCATCAATGAGCACAATTTTTCCAAAATGTGGACATTACAAGAGTGTTGAAAAAGAACGGTATCCGTGGCAAAATACAGAAAATCTTTTACAACAAAAGTTGTAGCAAATTGTACCCTTAACACAACGGTCTGTAACTTTTTTGCTCCCAGATGCATCAATGAGCACAATTTTTCAAAAATGTGGACATTACAAGAGTGTTGAAAAAAAACGGTATCCGGAGCACAATACAGAAAAACTTTTACTACAAAAGTTGTAGCAAATTGTGCCCTTAACACAACGGTCTGTAACTTTTTTGCTCCCAGATGCATCAATGAGCAGAGTTTTTCAAAAATGTGGAAATTACAAGAGTGTTGAAAAAAAACGGTATCCGGAGCACAATACAGAAAAACTTTTACTACAAAAGTTGTAGCAAATTGTACCCTTAACACAATGGTCTGTAACTTTTTTGCTCCCAGATGCATCAATGAGCAGAATTTTTCAAAAATGTGGAAATTACAAGAGTGTTGAAAAAAAACGGTATCCGGGGCACAATACAGAAAATCTTTTACAACAAAAGTTGTAGCAAAGTGTGCCCTTAACACAACGGTCTGTAACTTTTTTGCTCCCAGATGCATCAATGAGCAGAATTTTTCAAAAATGTGGAAATTACAAGAGTGTTGAAAAAAAACGGTATCCGGGGCACAATACAGAAAATCTTTTACAACAAAAGTTGTAGCAAATTGTGCCCTTAACACAACGGTCTCTAACTATTTTGCTCCCAGATGCATCAATGAGCAGAATTTTTCAAAAATGTGGAAATTACAAGAGTGTTGAAAAAAAACGGTATCCGGGGCACAATACAGAAAATCTTTTACAACAAAAGTTGTAGCAAATTGTGCCCTTAACACAACGGTCTCTAACTGTTTTGCTCCCAGATGCATCAATGAGCAGAATTTTTCAATAATGTGGAAATTACAAGAGTGTTGAAAAAAAACGGTATCCGGAGCACAATACAGAAAAACTTTTACTACATAAGTTGTAGCAAATTGTACCCTTAACACAAGGGTCTGTAACTTTTTTGCTCCCAGATGCATCAATGAGCACAATTTTTCAAAAATGTGGACATTACAAGAGTGTTGAAAAAAAACGGTATCCGTGGCACAATACAGAAAATCTTTTACAACAAAAGTTGTAGCAAATTGTGCCCTTAACATAACGGTCTGTCACTTTTTTGCTCCCAGATGCATCAATGAGCAGAATTTTTCAAAAATGTGGAAATTACAAGAGTGTTGAAAAAAAACGGTATCCGGACCACAATACAGAAAAACTTTTACTACAAAAGTTGTAGCAAATTGTACCCTTAACACAATGGTCTGTAACTTTTTTGCTCCCAGATGCATCAATGAGCAGAATTTTTCAAAAATGTGGAAATTACAAGAGTGTTGAAAAAAAACGGTATCCGGGGCACAATACAGAAAATCGTTTACAACAAAAGTTGTAGCAAATTGTGCCCTTAACACAACGGTCTCTAACTATTTTGCTCCCAGATGCATCAATGAGCAGAATTTTTCAAAAATGTGGAAATTACAAGAGTGTGGAAAAAAACGGTATCCGGAGCACAATACAGAAAAACTTTTACTACAAAAGTTTTAGCAAATTGTGCCCTTAACACAATGGTCTGTAACTTTTTTGCTCCCAGATGCATCAATGAGCAGAATTTTTCAAAAATGTGGAAATTACAAGAGTGTTGAAAAAAAACGGTATCCGGGGCACAATAAAGAAAATCTTTTACAACAAAAGTTGTAGCAAATTGTGCCCTTAACACAACGGTCTGTAACTTTTTTGCTCCCAGATGCATCAATGAGCAGAATTTTTCAAAAATGTGGAAATTACAAGAGTGTTGAAAAAAAACGGTATCCGGAGCACAATACAGAAAAACTTTTACTACAAAAGTTGTAGCAAATTGTACCCTTAACACAATGGTCTGTAACTTTTTTGCTCCCAGTTGCATCAATGAGCAGAATTTTTCAAAAATGTGGAAATTACAAGAGTGTTGAAAAAAAACGGTATCCGTGGCACAATACAGAAAATCTTTTACAACAAAAGTTGTAGCAAAGTGTGCCCTTAACACAACGGTCTGTAACTTTTTTGCTCCCAGATGCATCAATGAGCACAATTTTTCCAAAATGTGGACATTACAAGAGTGTTGAAAAAGAACGGTATCCGTGGCACAATACAGAAAATCTTTTACAACAAAAGTTGTAGCAAATTGTGCCCTTAACACAACGGTCTGTAACTTTTTTGCTCCCAGATGCATCAATGAGCAGAATTTTTCAAAAATGTGGAAATTACAAGAGTGTTGAAAAAAAACGGTATCCGGGGCACAATACAGAAAATCTTTTACAACAAAAGTTGTAGCAAATTGTGCCCTTAACACAACGGTCTCTAACTATTTTGCTCCCAGATGCATCAATGAGCAGAATTTTTCAAAAATGTGGAAATTACAAGAGTGTTGAAAAAAAACGGTATCCGGGGCACAATACAGAAAATCTTTTACAACAAAAGTTGTAGCAAATTGTGCCCTTAACACAACGGTCTCTAACTGTTTTGCTCCCAGATGCATCAATGAGCAGAATTTTTCAATAATGTGGAAATTACAAGAGTGTTGAAAAAAAACGGTATCCGGAGCACAATACAGAAAAACTTTTACTACATAAGTTGTAGCAAATTGTACCCTTAACACAAGGGTCTGTAACTTTTTTGCTCCCAGATGCATCAATGAGCACAATTTTTCAAAAATGTGGACATTACAAGAGTGTTGAAAGAAAACGGTATCCGTGGCACAATACAGAAAATCTTTTACAACAAAAGTTGTAGCAAATTGTGCCCTTAACATAACGGTCTGTCACTTTTTTGCTCCCAGATGCATCAATGAGCAGAATTTTTCAAAAATGTGGAAATTACAAGAGTGTTGAAAAAAAACGGTATCCGGACCACAATACAGAAAAACTTTTACTACAAAAGTTGTAGCAAATTGTACCCTTAACACAATGGTCTGTAACTTTTTTGCTCCCAGATGCATCAATGAGCAGAATTTTTCAAAAATGTGGAAATTACAAGAGTGTTGAAAAAAGACGGTATCCGGGGCACAATACAGAAAATCGTTTACAACAAAAGTTGTAGCAAATTGTGCCCTTAACACAACGGTCTCTAACTATTTTGCTCCCAGATGCATCAATGAGCAGAATTTTTCAAAAATGTGGAAATTACAAGAGTGTGGAAAAAAACGGTATCCGGAGCACAATACAGAAAAACTTTTACTACAAAAGTTTTAGCAAATTGTGCCCTTAACACAATGGTCTGTAACTTTTTTGCTCCCAGATGCATCAATGAGCAGAATTTTTCAAAAATGTGGAAATTACAAGAGTGTTGAAAAAAAACGGTATCCGGGGCACAATAAAGAAAATCTTTTACAACAAAAGTTGTAGCAAATTGTGCCCTTAACACAACGGTCTGTAACTTTTTTGCTCCCAGATGCATCAATGAGCAGAATTTTTCAAAAATGTGGAAATTACAAGAGTGTTGAAAAAAAACGGTATCCGGAGCACAATACAGAAAAACTTTTACTACAAAAGTTGTAGCAAATTGTACCCTTAACACAATGGTCTGTAACTTTTTTGCTCCCAGTTGCATCAATGAGCAGAATTTTTCAAAAATGTGGAAATTACAAGAGTGTTGAAAAAAAACGGTATCCGTGGCACAATACAGAAAATCTTTTACAACAAAAGTTGTAGCAAAGTGTGCCCTTAACACAACGGTCTGTAACTTTTTTGCTCCCAGATGCATCAATGAGCACAATTTTTCCAAAATGTGGAAATTACAAGAGTGTTGAAAAAGAACGGTATCCGTGGCACAATACAGAAAATCTTTTACAACAAAAGTTGTAGCAAATTGTGCCCTTAACACAACGGTCTGTAACTTTTTTGCTCCCAGATGCATCAATGAGCAGAATTTTTCAAAAATGTGGAAATTACAAGAGTGTTGAAAAAAAACGGTATCCGGAGCACAATACAGAAAAACTTTTACTACAAAAGTTGTAGCAAATTGTACCCTTAACACAATGGTCTGTAACTTTTTTGCTCCCAGATGCATCAATGAGCAGAATTTTTCAAAAATGTGGAAATTACAAGAGTGTTGAAAAAAAACGGTATCCGGAGCACAATACAGAAAAACTTTTACTACAAAAGTTGTAGCAAATTGTACCCTTAACACAACGGTCTCTAACTATTTTGCTCCCAGATGCATCAATGAGCAGAATTTTTCAAAAATGTGGAAATTACAAGAGTGTTGAAAAAAAACGGTATCCGGAGCACAATACAGAAAAACTTTTACTACAAAAGTTGTAGCAAATTGTACCCTTAACACAATGGTCTGTAACTTTTTTGCTCCCAGATGCATCAATGAGCAGAATTTTTCAAAAATGTGGAAATTACAAGAGTGTTGAAAAAAAACGGTATCCGGGGCACAATACAGAAAATCGTTTACAACAAAAGTTGTAGCAAATTGTGCCCTTAACACAACGGTCTCTAACTATTTTGCTCCCAGATGCATCAATGAGCAGAATTTTTCAAAAATGTGGAAATTACAAGAGTGTGGAAAAAAACGGTATCCGGAGCACAATACAGAAAAACTTTTACTACAAAAGTTTTAGCAAATTGTGCCCTTAACACAATGGTCTGTAACTTTTTTGCTCCCAGATGCATCAATGAGCAGAATTTTTCAAAAATGTGGAAATTACAAGAGTGTTGAAAAAAAACGGTATCCGGGGCACAATAAAGAAAATCTTTTACAACAAAAGTTGTAGCAAATTGTGCCCTTAACACAACGGTCTGTAACTTTTTTGCTCCCAGATGCATCAATGAGCAGAATTTTTCAAAAATGTGGAAATTACAAGAGTGTTGAAAAAAAACGGTATCCGGAGCACAATACAGAAAAACTTTTACTACAAAAGTTGTAGCAAATTGTACCCTTAACACAATGGTCTGTAACTTTTTTGCTCCCAGTTGCATCAATGAGCAGAATTTTTCAAAAATGTGGAAATTACAAGAGTGTTGAAAAAAAACGGTATCCGTGGCACAATACAGAAAATCTTTTACAACAAAAGTTGTAGCAAAGTGTGCCCTTAACACAACGGTCTGTAACTTTTTTGCTCCCAGATGCATCAATGAGCACAATTTTTCCAAAATGTGGAAATTACAAGAGTGTTGAAAAAGAACGGTATCCGTGGCACAATACAGAAAATCTTTTACAACAAAAGTTGTAGCAAATTGTGCCCTTAACACAACGGTCTGTAACTTTTTTGCTCCCAGATGCATCAATGAGCAGAATTTTTCAAAAATGTGGAAATTACAAGAGTGTTGAAAAAAAACGGTATCCGGAGCACAATACAGAAAAACTTTTACTACAAAAGTTGTAGCAAATTGTACCCTTAACACAATGGTCTGTAACTTTTTTGCTCCCAGATGCATCAATGAGCAGAATTTTTCAAAAATGTGGAAATTACAAGAGTGTTGAAAAAAAACGGTATCCGGAGCACAATACAGAAAAACTTTTACTACAAAAGTTGTAGCAAATTGTACCCTTAACACAACGGTCTCTAACTATTTTGCTCCCAGATGCATCAATGAGCAGAATTTTTCAAAAATGTGGAAATTACAAGAGTGTTGAAAAAAAACGGTATCCGGAGCACAATACAGAAAAACTTTTACTACAAAAGTTGTAGCAAATTGTACCCTTAACACAACGGTCTCTAACTATTTTGCTCCCAGATGCATCAATGAGCAGAATTTTTCAAAAATGTGGAAATTACAAGAGTGTTGAAAAAAAACGGTATCCGGGGCACAATACAGAAAATCTTTTACAACAAAAGTTGTAGCAAATTGTGCCCTTACCACAACGGTCTCTAACTATTTTGCTCCCAGATGCATCAATGAGCAGAATTTTTCAAAAATGTGGAATTTACAAGAGTGTTGAAAAAAAACGGTATCCGGGGCACAATACAGAAAATCTTTTACAAGAAAAGTTGTAGCAAATTGTGCCCTTACCACAACGGTCTCTAACTATTTTGCTCCCAGATGCATCAATGAGCAGAATTTTTCAAAAATGTGGAAATTACAAGAGTGTTGAAAAAAAACGGTATCCGGGGCACAATACAGAAAATCTTTTACAACAAAAGTTGTAGCAAATTGTACCCTTAACACAACGGTCTCTAACTATTTTGCTCCCAGATGCATCAATGAGCAGAATTTTTCAAAAATGTGGAAATTACAAGAGTGTTGAAAAAAAACGGTATCCGGAGCACAATACAGAAAAACTTTTACTACAAAAGTTGTAGCAAATTGTACCCTTAACACAATGGTCTGTAACTTTTTTGCTCCCAGATGCATCAATGAGCAGAATTTTTCAAAAATGTGGAAATTACAAGAGTGTTGAAAAAAAACGGTATCCGGGGCACAATACAGAAAATCGTTTACAACAAAAGTTGTAGCAAATTGTGCCCTTAACACAACGGTCTCTAACTATTTTGCTCCCAGATGCATCAATGAGCAGAATTTTTCAAAAATGTGGAAATTACAAGAGTGTGGAAAAAAACGGTATCCGGAGCACAATACAGAAAAACTTTTACTACAAAAGTTTTAGCAAATTGTGCCCTTAACACAATGGTCTGTAACTTTTTTGCTCCCAGATGCATCAATGAGCAGAATTTTTCAAAAATGTGGAAATTACAAGAGTGTTGAAAAAAAACGGTATCCGGGGCACAATAAAGAAAATCTTTTACAACAAAAGTTGTAGCAAATTGTGCCCTTAACACAACGGTCTGTAACTTTTTTGCTCCCAGATGCATCAATGAGCAGAATTTTTCAAAAATGTGGAAATTACAAGAGTGTTGAAAAAAAACGGTATCCGGAGCACAATACAGAAAAACTTTTACTACAAAAGTTGTAGCAAATTGTACCCTTAACACAATGGTCTGTAACTTTTTTGCTCCCAGTTGCATCAATGAGCAGAATTTTTCAAAAATGTGGAAATTACAAGAGTGTTGAAAAAAAACGGTATCCGTGGCACAATACAGAAAATCTTTTACAACAAAAGTTGTAGCAAAGTGTGCCCTTAACACAACGGTCTGTAACTTTTTTGCTCCCAGATGCATCAATGAGCACAATTTTTCAAAAATGTGGACATTACAAGAGTGTTGAAAAAAAACGGTATCCGGAGCACAATACAGAAAAACTTTTACTACAAAAGTTGTAGCAAATTGTGCCCTTAACACAACGGTCTGTAACTTTTTTGCTCCCAGATGCATCAATGAGCAGAGTTTTTCAAAAATGTGGAAATTACAAGAGTGTTGAAAAAAAACGGTATCCGGAGCACAATACAGAAAAACTTTTACTACAAAAGTTGTAGCAAATTGTACCCTTAACACAATGGTCTGTAACTTTTTTGCTCCCAGATGCATCAATGAGCAGAATTTTTCAAAAATGTGGAAATTACAAGAGTGTTGAAAAAAAACGGTATCCGGGGCACAATACAGAAAATCTTTTACAACAAAAGTTGTAGCAAATTGTGCCCTTAACACAACGGTCTCTAACTATTTTGCTCCCAGATGCATCAATGAGCAGAATTTTTCAAAAATGTGGAAATTACAAGAGTGTTGAAAAAAAACTGTATCCGGAGCACAATACAGAAAAACTTTTACTACAAAAGTTGTAGCAAATTGTACCCTTAACACAACGGTCTCTAACTATTTTGCTCCCAGATGCATCAATGAGCAGAATTTTTAAAAAATGTGGAAATTACAAGAGTGTTGAAAAAAAACGGTATCCGGGGCACAATACAGAAAATCTTTTACAAGAAAAGTTGTAGCAAATTGTGCCCTTACCACAACGGTCTCTAACCATTTTGCTCCCAGATGCATCAATGAGCAGAATTTTTCAAAAATGTGGAAATTACAAAAGTGTTGAAAAAAAACGGTATCCGGAGCACAATACAGAAAAACTTTTACAACAAAAGTTGTAGCAAATTGTGCCCTTAACACAACGGTCTGTAACTTTTTTGCTCCCAGATGCATCAATGAGCAGAATTTTTCAAAAATGTGGAAATTACAAGAGTGTTGAAAAAAAACGGTATCCGGAGCACAATACAGAAAAACTTTTACTACAAAAGTTGTAGCAAATTGTGCCCTTAACACAACGGTCTGTAACTTTTTTGCTCCCAGATGCATCAATGAGCAGAGTTTTTCAAAAATGTGGAAATTACAAGAGTGTTGAAAAAAAACGGTATCCGGAGCACAATACAGAAAAACTTTTACTACAAAAGTTGTAGCAAATTGTACCCTTAACACAATGGTCTGTAACTTTTTTGCTCCCAGATGCATCAATGAGCAGAATTTTTCAAAAATGTGGAAATTACAAGAGTGTTGAAAAAAAACGGTATCCGGGGCACAATACAGAAAATCTTTTACAACAAAAGTTGTAGCAAATTGTGCCCTTAACACAACGGTCTCTAACTATTTTGCTCCCAGATGCATCAATGAGCAGAATTTTTCAAAAATGTGGAAATTACAAGAGTGTTGAAAAAAAACTGTATCCGGAGCACAATACAGAAAAACTTTTACTACAAAAGTTGTAGCAAATTGTACCCTTAACACAACGGTCTCTAACTATTTTGCTCCCAGATGCATCAATGAGCAGAATTTTTAAAAAATGTGGAAATTACAAGAGTGTTGAAAAAAAACGGTATCCGGGGCACAATACAGAAAATCTTTTACAAGAAAAGTTGTAGCAAATTGTGCCCTTACCACAACGGTCTCTAACCATTTTGCTCCCAGATGCATCAATGAGCAGAATTTTTCAAAAATGTGGAAATTACAAAAGTGTTGAAAAAAAACGGTATCCGGAGCACAATACAGAAAAACTTTTACAACAAAAGTTGTAGCAAATTGTACCCTTAACACAATGGTCTGTAACTTTTTTGCTCCCAGATGCATCAATGAGCAGAATTTTTCAAAAATGTGGAAATTACAAGAGTGTTGAAAAAAAACGGTATCCGGGGCACAATACAGAAAATCTTTTACAACAAAAGTTGTAGCAAAGTGTGCCCTTAACACAACGGTCTGTAACTTTTTTGCTCCCAGATGCATCAATGAGCACAATTTTTCAAAAATGTGGACATTACAAGAGTGTTGAAAAAAAACGGTATCCGGGGCACAATACAGAAAATCTTTTACAACAAAAGTTGTAGCAAATTGTGCCCTTAACACAACGGTCTGTAACTTTTTTGCTCCCAGATGCAGCAATGAGCACAATTTTTCAAAAATGTGGACATTACAAGAGTGTTGAAAAAAAACGGTATCCGGAGCACAATACAGAAAAACTTTTACAACAAAAGTTGTAGCAAAGTGTGCCCTTAACACAACGGTCTGTAACTTTTTTGCTCCCAGATGCATCAATGAGCACAATTTTTCCAAAATGTGGAAATTACAAGAGTGTTGAAAAAAAGCGGTATCCGGAGCACAATACAGAAAAACTTTTACTACAAAAGTTGTAGCAAATTGTACCCTTAACACAACGGTCTCTAACTATTTTGCTCCCAGATGCATCAATGAGCAGAATTTTTCAAAAATGTGGAAATTACAAGAGTGTTGAAAAAAAACGGTATCCGGGGCACAATACAGAAAATCTTTTACAACAAAAGTTGTAGCAAATTGTGCCCTTACCACAACGGTCTCTAACTATTTTGCTCCTAGATGCATCAATGAGCAGAATTTTTCAAAAATGTGGAATTTACAAGAGTGTTGAAAAAAAACGGTATCCGGGGCACAATACAGAAAATCTTTTACAAGAAAAGTTGTAGCAAATTGTGCCCTTACCACAACGGTCTCTAACTATTTTGCTCCCAGATGCATCAATGAGCAGAATTTTTCAAAAATGTGGACATTACAAGAGTGTTGAAAAAAAGCGGTATCCGGAGCACAATACAGAAAAACTTTTACTACAAAAGTTGTAGCAAATTGTACCCTTAACACAATGGTCTGTAACTATTTTGCTCCCAGATGCATCAATGAGCAGAGTTTTTCAAAAATGTGGAAATTACAAGAGTGTTGAAAAAAAACGGTATCCGGAGCACAATACAGAAAAACTTTTACTACAAAAGTTGTAGCAAATTGTACCCTTAACACAATGGTCTCTAACTATTTTGCTCCCAGATGCATCAATGAGCAGAATTTTTCAAAAATGTGGAAATTACAAGAGTGTTGAAAAAAAACGGTATCCGGGGCACAATACAGAAAATCTTTTACAACAAAAGTTGTAGCAAATTGTGCCCTTAACACAACGGTCTCTAACTATTTTGCTCCCAGATGCATCAATGAGCAGAATTTTTCAAAAATGTGGAAATTACAAGAGTGTTGAAAAAAAACGGTATCCGGAGCACAATACAGAAAAACTTTTACTACAAAAGTTGTAGCAAATTGTGCCCTTAACACAACGGTCTGTAACTTTTTTGCTCCCAGATGCATCAATGAGCAGAGTTTTTCAAAAATGTGGAAATTACAAGAGTGTTGAAAAAAAACGGTATCCGGAGCACAATACAGAAAAACTTTTACTACAAAAGTTGTAGCAAATTGTACCCTTAACACAATGGTCTCTAACTATTTTGCTCCCAGATGCATCAATGAGCAGAATTTTTCAAAAATGTGGAAATTACAAGAGTGTTGAAAAAAAACGGTATCCGGGGCACAATACAGAAAATCTTTTACTACAAAAGTTGTAGCAAATTGTACCCTTAACACAATGGTCTGTAACTATTTTGCTCCCAGATGCATCAATGAGCAGAATTTTTCAAAAATGTGGAAATTACAAGAGTGTTGAAAAAAAACGGTATCCGGGGCACAATACAGAAAATCTTTTACAACAAAAGTTGTAGCAAATTGTACCCTTAACACAACGGTCTCTAACTATTTTGCTCCCAGATGCATCAATGAGCAGAATTTTTCAAAAATGTGGAAATTACAAGAGTGTTGAAAAAAAACGGTATCCGGAGCACAATACAGAAAAACTTTTACTACAAAAGTTGTAGCAAATTGTACCCTTAACACAATGGTCTGTAACTTTTTTGCTCCCAGATGCATCAATGAGCAGAATTTTTCAAAAATGTGGAAATTACAAGAGTGTTGAAAAAAAAACGGTATCCGGAGCACAATACAGAAAAACTTTTACTACAAAAGTTGTAGCAAATTGTACCCTTAACACAACGGTCTCTAACTATTTTGCTCCCAGATGCATCAATGAGCAGAATTTTTCAAAAATGTGGAAATTACAAGAGTGTTGAAAAAAAACGGCATCCGGAGCACAATACAGAAAAACTTTTACTACAAAAGTTGTAGCAAATTGTACCCTTAACACAACGGTCTCTAACTATTTTGCTCCCAGATGCATCAATGAGCAGAATTTTTCAAAAATGTGGAAATTACAAGAGTGTTGAAAAAAAACGGTATCCGGGGCACAATACAGAAAATCTTTTACAAGAAAAGTTGTAGCAAATTGTGCCCTTACCACAACGGTCTCTAACCATTTTGCTCCCAGATGCATCAATGAGCAGAATTTTTCAAAAATGTGGAAATTACAAAAGTGTTGAAAAAAAACGGTATCCGGAGCACAATACAGAAAAACTTTTACAACAAAAGTTGTAGCAAATTGTGCCCTTAACACAACGGTCTGTAACTTTTTTGCTCCCAGATGCATCAATGAGCAGAATTTTTCAAAAATGTGGAAATTACAAGAGTGTTGAAAAAAAACGGTATCCGGAGCACAATACAGAAAAACTTTTACTACAAAAGTTGTAGCAAATTGTACCCTTAACACAATGGTCTGTAACTTTTTTGCTCCCAGATGCATCAATGAGCAGAATTTTTCAAAAATGTGGAAATTACAAGAGTGTTGAAAAAAAACGGTATCCGGGGCACAATACAGAAAATCTTTTACAACAAAAGTTGTAGCAAAGTGTGCCCTTAACACAACGGTCTGTAACTTTTTTGCTCCCAGATGCATCAATGAGCACAATTTTTCAAAAATGTGGACATTACAAGAGTGTTGAAAAAAAACGGTATCCGGAGCACAATACAGAAAAACTTTTACTACAAAAGTTGTAGCAAATTGTGCCCTTAACACAACGGTCTGTAACTTTTTTGCTCCCAGATGCATCAATGAGCAGAGTTTTTCAAAAATGTGGAAATTACAAGAGTGTTGAAAAAAAACGGTATCCGGAGCACAATACAGAAAAACTTTTACTACAAAAGTTGTAGCAAATTGTACCCTTAACACAACGGTCTCTAACTATTTTGCTCCCAGATGCATCAATGAGCAGAATTTTTCAAAAATGTGGAAATTACAAGAGTGTTGAAAAAAAACGGCATCCGGAGCACAATACAGAAAAACTTTTACTACAAAAGTTGTAGCAAATTGTACCCTTAACACAACGGTCTCTAACTATTTTGCTCCCAGATGCATCAATGAGCAGAATTTTTCAAAAATGTGGAAATTACAAGAGTGTTGAAAAAAAACGGTATCCGGGGCACAATACAGAAAATCTTTTACAAGAAAAGTTGTAGCAAATTGTGCCCTTACCACAACGGTCTCTAACCATTTTGCTCCCAGATGCATCAATGAGCAGAATTTTTCAAAAATGTGGAAATTACAAAAGTGTTGAAAAAAAACGGTATCCGGAGCACAATACAGAAAAACTTTTACAACAAAAGTTGTAGCAAATTGTGCCCTTAACACAACGGTCTGTAACTTTTTTGCTCCCAGATGCATCAATGAGCAGAATTTTTCAAAAATGTGGAAATTACAAGAGTGTTGAAAAAAAACGGTATCCGGAGCACAATACAGAAAAACTTTTACTACAAAAGTTGTAGCAAATTGTACCCTTAACACAATGGTCTGTAACTTTTTTGCTCCCAGATGCATCAATGAGCAGAATTTTTCAAAAATGTGGAAATTACAAGAGTGTTGAAAAAAAACGGTATCCGGGGCACAATACAGAAAATCTTTTACAACAAAAGTTGTAGCAAAGTGTGCCCTTAACACAACGGTCTGTAACTTTTTTGCTCCCAGATGCATCAATGAGCACAATTTTTCAAAAATGTGGACATTACAAGAGTGTTGAAAAAAAACGGTATCCGGAGCACAATACAGAAAAACTTTTACTACAAAAGTTGTAGCAAATTGTGCCCTTAACACAACGGTCTGTAACTTTTTTGCTCCCAGATGCATCAATGAGCAGAGTTTTTCAAAAATGTGGAAATTACAAGAGTGTTGAAAAAAAACGGTATCCGGAGCACAATACAGAAAAACTTTTACTACAAAAGTTGTAGCAAATTGTACCCTTAACACAATGGTCTCTAACTATTTTGCTCCCAGATGCATCAATGAGCAGAATTTTTCAAAAATGTGGAAATTACAAGAGTGTTGAAAAAAAACGGTATCCGGGGCACAATACAGAAAATCTTTTACAACAAAAGTTGTAGCAAATTGTGCCCTTAACACAACGGTCTCTAACTATTTTGCTCCCAGATGCATCAATGAGCAGAATTTTTCAAAAATGTGGAAATTACAAGAGTGTTGAAAAAAAACGGTATCCGGAGCACAATACAGAAAAACTTTTACTACAAAAGTTGTAGCAAATTGTACCCTTAACACAACGGTCTCTAACTATTTTGCTCCCAGATGCATCAATGAGCAGAATTTTTCAAAAATGTGGAAATTACAAGAGTGTTGAAAAAAAACGGTATCCGGGGCACAATACAGAAAATCTTTTACAACAAAAGTTGTAGCAAATTGTGCCCTTAACACAATGGTCTGTAACTTTTTTGCTCCCAGATGCATCAATGAGCACAATTTTTCAAAAATGTGGACATTACAAGAGTGTTGAAAAAAAACGGTATCCGTGGCACAATACAGAAAATCTTTTACAACAAAAGTTGTAGCAAATTGTGCCCTTAACATAACGGTCTGTAACTTTTTTGCTCCCAGATGCATCAATGAGCAGAATTTTTCAAAAATGTGGAAATTACAAGAGTGTTGAAAAAAAACGGTATCCGGAGCACAATACAGAAAAACTTTTACTACAAAAGTTGTAGCAAATTGTACCCTTAACACAACGGTCTCTAACTATTTTGCTCCCAGATGCATCAATGAGCAGAATTTTTCAAAAATGTGGAAATTACAAGAGTGTTGAAAAAAAACGGTATCCGGGGCACAATACAGAAAATCTTTTACAACAAAAGTTGTAGCAAATTGTACCCTTAACACAACGGTCTCTAACTATTTTGCTCCCAGATGCATCAATGAGCAGAATTTTTCAAAAATGTGGAAATTACAAGAGTGTTGAAAAAAAACGGTATCCGGAGCACAATACAGAAAATCTTTTACAACAAAAGTTGTAGCAAAGTGTGCCCTTAACACAACGGTCTGTAACTTTTTTGCTCCCAGATGCATCAATGAGCACAATTTTTCAAAAATGTGGACATTACAAGAGTGTTGAAAAAAAACGGTATCCGGAGCACAATACAGAAAAACTTTTACTACAAAAGTTGTAGCAAATTGTGCCCTTAACACAACGGTCTGTAACTTTTTTGCTCCCAGATGCATCAATGAGCAGAGTTTTTCAAAAATGTGGAAATTACAAGAGTGTTGAAAAAAAACGGTATCCGGAGCACAATACAGAAAAACTTTTACTACAAAAGTTGTAGCAAATTGTACCCTTAACACAACGGTCTCTAACTATTTTGCTCCCAGATGCATCAATGAGCAGAATTTTTCAAAAATGTGGAAATTACAAGAGTGTTGAAAAAAAACGGCATCCGGAGCACAATACAGAAAAACTTTTACTACAAAAGTTGTAGCAAATTGTACCCTTAACACAACGGTCTCTAACTATTTTGCTCCCAGATGCATCAATGAGCAGAATTTTTCAAAAATGTGGAAATTACAAGAGTGTTGAAAAAAAACGGTATCCGGGGCACAATACAGAAAATCTTTTACAAGAAAAGTTGTAGCAAATTGTGCCCTTACCACAACGGTCTCTAACCATTTTGCTCCCAGATGCATCAATGAGCAGAATTTTTCAAAAATGTGGAAATTACAAAAGTGTTGAAAAAAAACGGTATCCGGAGCACAATACAGAAAAACTTTTACAACAAAAGTTGTAGCAAATTGTGCCCTTAACACAACGGTCTGTAACTTTTTTGCTCCCAGATGCATCAATGAGCAGAATTTTTCAAAAATGTGGAAATTACAAGAGTGTTGAAAAAAAACGGTATCCGGAGCACAATACAGAAAAACTTTTACTACAAAAGTTGTAGCAAATTGTACCCTTAACACAATGGTCTGTAACTTTTTTGCTCCCAGATGCATCAATGAGCAGAATTTTTCAAAAATGTGGAAATTACAAGAGTGTTGAAAAAAAACGGTATCCGGGGCACAATACAGAAAATCTTTTACAACAAAAGTTGTAGCAAAGTGTGCCCTTAACACAACGGTCTGTAACTTTTTTGCTCCCAGATGCATCAATGAGCACAATTTTTCAAAAATGTGGACATTACAAGAGTGTTGAAAAAAAACGGTATCCGGAGCACAATACAGAAAAACTTTTACTACAAAAGTTGTAGCAAATTGTGCCCTTAACACAACGGTCTGTAACTTTTTTGCTCCCAGATGCATCAATGAGCAGAGTTTTTCAAAAATGTGGAAATTACAAGAGTGTTGAAAAAAAACGGTATCCGGAGCACAATACAGAAAAACTTTTACTACAAAAGTTGTAGCAAATTGTACCCTTAACACAATGGTCTCTAACTATTTTGCTCCCAGATGCATCAATGAGCAGAATTTTTCAAAAATGTGGAAATTACAAGAGTGTTGAAAAAAAACGGTATCCGGGGCACAATACAGAAAATCTTTTACAACAAAAGTTGTAGCAAATTGTGCCCTTAACACAACGGTCTCTAACTATTTTGCTCCCAGATGCATCAATGAGCAGAATTTTTCAAAAATGTGGAAATTACAAGAGTGTTGAAAAAAAACGGTATCCGGAGCACAATACAGAAAAACTTTTACTACAAAAGTTGTAGCAAATTGTACCCTTAACACAACGGTCTCTAACTATTTTGCTCCCAGATGCATCAATGAGCAGAATTTTTCAAAAATGTGGAAATTACAAGAGTGTTGAAAAAAAACGGTATCCGGGGCACAATACAGAAAATCTTTTACAACAAAAGTTGTAGCAAATTGTGCCCTTAACACAATGGTCTGTAACTTTTTTGCTCCCAGATGCATCAATGAGCACAATTTTTCAAAAATGTGGACATTACAAGAGTGTTGAAAAAAAACGGTATCCGTGGCACAATACAGAAAATCTTTTACAACAAAAGTTGTAGCAAATTGTGCCCTTAACATAACGGTCTGTAACTTTTTTGCTCCCAGATGCATCAATGAGCAGAATTTTTCAAAAATGTGGAAATTACAAGAGTGTTGAAAAAAAACGGTATCCGGAGCACAATACAGAAAAACTTTTACTACAAAAGTTGTAGCAAATTGTACCCTTAACACAACGGTCTCTAACTATTTTGCTCCCAGATGCATCAATGAGCAGAATTTTTCAAAAATGTGGAAATTACAAGAGTGTTGAAAAAAAACGGTATCCGGGGCACAATACAGAAAATCTTTTACAACAAAAGTTGTAGCAAATTGTACCCTTAACACAACGGTCTCTAACTATTTTGCTCCCAGATGCATCAATGAGCAGAATTTTTCAAAAATGTGGAAATTACAAGAGTGTTGAAAAAAAACGGTATCCGGAGCACAATACAGAAAAACTTTTACTACAAAAGTTGTAGCAAATTGTACCCTTAACACAATGGTCTGTAACTTTTTTGCTCCCAGATGCATCAATGAGCAGAATTTTTCAAAAATGTGGAAATTACAAGAGTGTTGAAAAAAAGCGGTATCCGGAGCACAATACAGAAAAACTTTTACTACAAAAGTTGTAGCAAATTGTACCCTTAACACAACGGTCTCTAACTATTTTGCTCCCAGATGCATCAATGAGCAGAATTTTTCAAAAATGTGGAAATTACAAGAGTGTTGAAAAAAAACGGTATCCGGGGCACAATACAGAAAATCTTTTACAACAAAAGTTGTAGCAAATTGTGCCCTTAACACAACGGTCTCTAACTATTTTGCTCCCAGATGCATCAATGAGCAGAATTTTTCAAAAATGTGGAAATTACAAGAGTGTTGAAAAAAAACGGTATCCGGAGCACAATACAGAAAAACTTTTACTACAAAAGTTGTAGCAAATTGTACCCTTAACACAATGGTCTGTAACTTTTTTGCTCCCAGATGCATCAATGAGCAGAATTTTTCAAAAATGTGGAAATTACAAGAGTGTTGAAAAAAAACGGTATCCGGGGCACAATAAAGAAAATCTTTTACAACAAAAGTTGTAGCAAATTGTGCCCTTAACACAACGGTCTGTAACTTTTTTGCTCCCAGATGCATCAATGAGCAGAATTTTTCAAAAATGTGGAAATTACAAGAGTGTTGAAAAAAAACGGTATCCGGGGCACAATACAGAAAATCTTTTACAACAAAAGTTGTAGCAAAGTGTGCCCTTAACACAACGGTCTGTAACTTTTTTGCTCCCAGATGCATCAATGAGCACAATTTTTCAAAAATGTGGACATTACAAGAGTGTTGAAAAAAAACGGTATCCGGAGCACAATACAGAAAAACTTTTACTACAAAAGTTGTAGCAAATTGTGCCCTTAACACAACGGTCTGTAACTTTTTTGCTCCCAGATGCATCAATGAGCAGAGTTTTTCAAAAATGTGGAAATTACAAGAGTGTTGAAAAAAAACGGTATCCGGAGCACAATACAGAAAAACTTTTACTACAAAAGTTGTAGCAAATTGTACCCTTAACACAATGGTCTCTAACTATTTTGCTCCCAGATGCATCAATGAGCAGAATTTTTCAAAAATGTGGAAATTACAAGAGTGTTGAAAAAAAACGGTATCCGGGGCACAATACAGAAAATCTTTTACAACAAAAGTTGTAGCAAATTGTGCCCTTAACACAACGGTCTCTAACTATTTTGCTCCCAGATGCATCAATGAGCAGAATTTTTCAAAAATGTGGAAATTACAAGAGTGTTGAAAAAAAACGGTATCCGGAGCACAATACAGAAAAACTTTTACTACAAAAGTTGTAGCAAATTGTACCCTTAACACAACGGTCTCTAACTATTTTGCTCCCAGATGCATCAATGAGCAGAATTTTTCAAAAATGTGGAAATTACAAGAGTGTTGAAAAAAAACGGTATCCGGGGCACAATACAGAAAATCTTTTACAACAAAAGTTGTAGCAAATTGTGCCCTTAACACAATGGTCTGTAACTTTTTTGCTCCCAGATGCATCAATGAGCACAATTTTTCAAAAATGTGGACATTACAAGAGTGTTGAAAAAAAACGGTATCCGTGGCACAATACAGAAAATCTTTTACAACAAAAGTTGTAGCAAATTGTGCCCTTAACATAACGGTCTGTAACTTTTTTGCTCCCAGATGCATCAATGAGCAGAATTTTTCAAAAATGTGGAAATTACAAGAGTGTTGAAAAAAAACGGTATCCGGAGCACAATACAGAAAAACTTTTACTACAAAAGTTGTAGCAAATTGTACCCTTAACACAACGGTCTCTAACTATTTTGCTCCCAGATGCATCAATGAGCAGAATTTTTCAAAAATGTGGAAATTACAAGAGTGTTGAAAAAAAACGGTATCCGGGGCACAATACAGAAAATCTTTTACAACAAAAGTTGTAGCAAATTGTACCCTTAACACAACGGTCTCTAACTATTTTGCTCCCAGATGCATCAATGAGCAGAATTTTTCAAAAATGTGGAAATTACAAGAGTGTTGAAAAAAAACGGTATCCGGAGCACAATACAGAAAAACTTTTACTACAAAAGTTGTAGCAAATTGTACCCTTAACACAATGGTCTGTAACTTTTTTGCTCCCAGATGCATCAATGAGCAGAATTTTTCAAAAATGTGGAAATTACAAGAGTGTTGAAAAAAAGCGGTATCCGGAGCACAATACAGAAAAACTTTTACTACAAAAGTTGTAGCAAATTGTACCCTTAACACAACGGTCTCTAACTATTTTGCTCCCAGATGCATCAATGAGCAGAATTTTTCAAAAATGTGGAAATTACAAGAGTGTTGAAAAAAAACGGTATCCGGGGCACAATACAGAAAATCTTTTACAACAAAAGTTGTAGCAAATTGTGCCCTTACCACAACGGTCTCTAACTATTTTGCTCCTAGATGCATCAATGAGCAGAATTTTTCAAAAATGTGGAATTTACAAGAGTGTTGAAAAAAAACGGTATCCGGGGCACAATACAGAAAATCTTTTACAAGAAAAGTTGTAGCAAATTGTGCCCTTACCACAACGGTCTCTAACTATTTTGCTCCCAGATGCATCAATGAGCAGAATTTTTCAAAAATGTGGAAATTACAAGAGTGTTGAAAAAAAACGGTATCCGGAGCACAATACAGAAAATCTTTTACAACAAAAGTTGTAGCAAAGTGTGCCCTTAACACAACGGTCTGTAACTTTTTTGCTCCCAGATGCATCAATGAGCACAATTTTTCCAAAATGTGGAAATTACAAGAGTGTTGAAAAAAAGCGGTATCCGGAGCACAATACAGAAAAACTTTTACTACAAAAGTTGTAGCAAATTGTACCCTTAACACAACGGTCTCTAACTATTTTGCTCCCAGATGCATCAATGAGCAGAATTTTTCAAAAATGTGGAAATTACAAGAGTGTTGAAAAAAAACGGTATCCGGGGCACAATACAGAAAATCTTTTACAACAAAAGTTGTAGCAAATTGTGCCCTTACCACAACGGTCTCTAACTATTTTGCTCCTAGATGCATCAATGAGCAGAATTTTTCAAAAATGTGGAATTTACAAGAGTGTTGAAAAAAAACGGTATCCGGGGCACAATACAGAAAATCTTTTACAAGAAAAGTTGTAGCAAATTGTGCCCTTACCACAACGGTCTCTAACTATTTTGCTCCCAGATGCATCAATGAGCAGAATTTTTCAAAAATGTGGAAATTACAAGAGTGTTGAAAAAAAACGGTATCCGGAGCACAATACAGAAAATCTTTTACAACAAAAGTTGTAGCAAAGTGTGCCCTTAACACAACGGTCTGTAACTTTTTTGCTCCCAGATGCATCAATGAGCACAATTTTTCCAAAATGTGGAAATTACAAGAGTGTTGAAAAAAAGCGGTATCCGGAGCACAATACAGAAAAACTTTTACTACAAAAGTTGTAGCAAATTGTACCCTTAACACAACGGTCTCTAACTATTTTGCTCCCAGATGCATCAATGAGCAGAATTTTTCAAAAATGTGGAAATTACAAGAGTGTTGAAAAAAAACGGTATCCGGGGCACAATACAGAAAATCTTTTACAACAAAAGTTGTAGCAAATTGTGCCCTTACCACAACGGTCTCTAACTATTTTGCTCCTAGATGCATCAATGAGCAGAATTTTTCAAAAATGTGGAATTTACAAGAGTGTTGAAAAAAAACGGTATCCGGGGCACAATACAGAAAATCTTTTACAAGAAAAGTTGTAGCAAATTGTGCCCTTACCACAACGGTCTCTAACTATTTTGCTCCCAGATGCATCAATGAGCAGAATTTTTCAAAAATGTGGAAATTACAAGAGTGTTAAAAAAAAACGGTATCCGGAGCACAATACAGAAAATCTTTTACAACAAAAGTTGTAGCAAAGTGTGCCCTTAACACAACGGTCTGTAACTTTTTTGCTCCCAGATGCATCAATGAGCACAATTTTTCCAAAATGTGGACATTACAAGAGTGTTGAAAAAGAACGGTATCCGTGGCACAATACAGAAAATCTTTTACAACAAAAGTTGTAGCAAATTGTGCCCTTAACATAACGGTCTGTAACTTTTTTGCTCCCAGATGCATCAATGAGCAGAATTTTTCAAAAATGTGGAAATTACAAGAGTGTTGAAAAAAAACGGTATCCGGAGCACAATACAGAAAAACTTTTACTACAAAAGTTGTAGCAAATTGTACCCTTAACACAACGGTCTCTAACTATTTTGCTCCCAGATGCATCAATGAGCAGAATTTTTCAAAAATGTGGAAATTACAAGAGTGTTGAAAAAAAACGGTATCCGGGGCACAATACAGAAAATCTTTTACAACAAAAGTTGTAGCAAATTGTGCCCTTAACACAATGGTCTGTAACTTTTTTGCTCCCAGATGCATCAATGAGCACAATTTTTCAAAAATGTGGACATTACAAGAGTGTTGAAAAAAAACGGTATCCGTGGCACAATACAGAAAATCTTTTACAACAAAAGTTGTAGCAAATTGTGCCCTTAACATAACGGTCTGTAACTTTTTTGCTCCCAGATGCATCAATGAGCAGAATTTTTCAAAAATGTGGAAATTACAAGAGTGTTGAAAAAAAACGGTATCCGGAGCACAATACAGAAAAACTTTTACTACAAAAGTTGTAGCAAATTGTACCCTTAACACAACGGTCTCTAACTATTTTGCTCCCAGATGCATCAATGAGCAGAATTTTTCAAAAATGTGGAAATTACAAGAGTGTTGAAAAAAAACGGTATCCGGGGCACAATACAGAAAATCTTTTACAACAAAAGTTGTAGCAAATTGTACCCTTAACACAACGGTCTCTAACTATTTTGCTCCCAGATGCATCAATGAGCAGAATTTTTCAAAAATGTGGAAATTAGAAGAGTGTTGAAAAAAAACGGTATCCGGAGCACAATACAGAAAAACTTTTACTACAAAAGTTGTAGCAAATTGTACCCTTAACACAATGGTCTGTAACTTTTTTGCTCCCAGATGCATCAATGAGCAGAATTTTTCAAAAATGTGGAAATTACAAGAGTGTTGAAAAAAAGCGGTATCCGGAGCACAATACAGAAAAACTTTTACTACAAAAGTTGTAGCAAATTGTACCCTTAACACAACGGTCTCTAACTATTTTGCTCCCAGATGCATCAATGAGCAGAATTTTTCAAAAATGTGGAAATTACAAGAGTGTTGAAAAAAAACGGTATCCGGGGCACAATACAGAAAATCTTTTACAACAAAAGTTGTAGCAAATTGTGCCCTTACCACAACGGTCTCTAACTATTTTGCTCCTAGATGCATCAATGAGCAGAATTTTTCAAAAATGTGGAATTTACAAGAGTGTTGAAAAAAAACGGTATCCGGGGCACAATACAGAAAATCTTTTACAAGAAAAGTTGTAGCAAATTGTGCCCTTACCACAACGGTCTCTAACTATTTTGCTCCCAGATGCATCAATGAGCAGAATTTTTCAAAAATGTGGAAATTACAAGAGTGTTGAAAAAAAACGGTATCCGGAGCACAATACAGAAAATCTTTTACAACAAAAGTTGTAGCAAAGTGTGCCCTTAACACAACGGTCTGTAACTTTTTTGCTCCCAGATGCATCAATGAGCACAATTTTTCCAAAATGTGGAAATTACAAGAGTGTTGAAAAAAAGCGGTATCCGGAGCACAATACAGAAAAACTTTTACTACAAAAGTTGTAGCAAATTGTACCCTTAACACAACGGTCTCTAACTATTTTGCTCCCAGATGCATCAATGAGCAGAATTTTTCAAAAATGTGGAAATTACAAGAGTGTTGAAAAAAAACGGTATCCGGGGCACAATACAGAAAATCTTTTACAACAAAAGTTGTAGCAAATTGTGCCCTTACCACAACGGTCTCTAACTATTTTGCTCCTAGATGCATCAATGAGCAGAATTTTTCAAAAATGTGGAATTTACAAGAGTGTTGAAAAAAAACGGTATCCGGGGCACAATACAGAAAATCTTTTACAAGAAAAGTTGTAGCAAATTGTGCCCTTACCACAACGGTCTCTAACTATTTTGCTCCCAGATGCATCAATGAGCAGAATTTTTCAAAAATGTGGAAATTACAAGAGTGTTGAAAAAAAACGGTATCCGGAGCACAATACAGAAAATCTTTTACAACAAAAGTTGTAGCAAAGTGTGCCCTTAACACAACGGTCTGTAACTTTTTTGCTCCCAGATGCATCAATGAGCACAATTTTTCCAAAATGTGGACATTACAAGAGTGTTGAAAAAGAACGGTATCCGTGGCACAATACATAAAATCTTTTACAACAAAAGTTGTAGCAAATTGTACCCTTAACACAATGGTCTCTAACTATTTTGCTCCCAGATGCATCAATGAGCAGAATTTTTCAAAAATGTGGAAATTACAAGAGTGTTGAAAAAAAACGGTATCCGGGGCACAATACAGAAAATCTTTTACAACAAAAGTTGTAGCAAATTGTGCCCTTAACACAACGGTCTCTAACTATTTTGCTCCCAGATGCATCAATGAGCAGAATTTTTCAAAAATGTGGAAATTACAAGAGTGTTGAAAAAAAACGGTATCCGGAGCACAATACAGAAAAACTTTTACTACAAAAGTTGTAGCAAATTGTACCCTTAACACAATGGTCTGTAACTTTTTTGCTCCCAGATGCATCAATGAGCAGAATTTTTCAAAAATGTGGAAATTACAAGAGTGTTGAAAAAAAACGGTATCCGGGGCACAATAAAGAAAATCTTTTACAACAAAAGTTGTAGCAAATTGTGCCCTTAACACAACGGTCTGTAACTTTTTTGCTCCCAGATGCATCAATGAGCAGAATTTTTCAAAAATGTGGAAATTACAAGAGTGTTGAAAAAAAACGGTATCCGGGGCACAATACAGAAAATCTTTTACAACAAAAGTTGTAGCAAAGTGTGCCCTTAACACAACGGTCTGTAACTTTTTTGCTCCCAGATGCATCAATGAGCACAATTTTTCCAAAATGTGGACATTACAAGAGTGTTGAAAAAGAACGGTATCCGTGGCAAAATACAGAAAATCTTTTACAACAAAAGTTGTAGCAAATTGTACCCTTAACACAACGGTCTGTAACTTTTTTGCTCCCAGATGCATCAATGAGCACAATTTTTCAAAAATGTGGACATTACAAGAGTGTTGAAAAAAAACGGTATCCGGAGCACAATACAGAAAAACTTTTACTACAAAAGTTGTAGCAAATTGTGCCCTTAACACAACGGTCTGTAACTTTTTTGCTCCCAGATGCATCAATGAGCAGAGTTTTTCAAAAATGTGGAAATTACAAGAGTGTTGAAAAAAAACGGTATCCGGAGCACAATACAGAAAAACTTTTACTACAAAAGTTGTAGCAAATTGTACCCTTAACACAATGGTCTGTAACTTTTTTGCTCCCAGATGCATCAATGAGCAGAATTTTTCAAAAATGTGGAAATTACAAGAGTGTTGAAAAAAAACGGTATCCGGGGCACAATACAGAAAATCTTTTACAACAAAAGTTGTAGCAAAGTGTGCCCTTAACACAACGGTCTGTAACTTTTTTGCTCCCAGATGCATCAATGAGCAGAATTTTTCAAAAATGTGGAAATTACAAGAGTGTTGAAAAAAAACGGTATCCGGGGCACAATACAGAAAATCTTTTACAACAAAAGTTGTAGCAAATTGTGCCCTTAACACAACGGTCTCTAACTATTTTGCTCCCAGATGCATCAATGAGCAGAATTTTTCAAAAATGTGGAAATTACAAGAGTGTTGAAAAAAAACGGTATCCGGGGCACAATACAGAAAATCTTTTACAACAAAAGTTGTAGCAAATTGTGCCCTTAACACAACGGTCTCTAACTGTTTTGCTCCCAGATGCATCAATGAGCAGAATTTTTCAATAATGTGGAAATTACAAGAGTGTTGAAAAAAAACGGTATCCGGAGCACAATACAGAAAAACTTTTACTACATAAGTTGTAGCAAATTGTACCCTTAACACAAGGGTCTGTAACTTTTTTGCTCCCAGATGCATCAATGAGCACAATTTTTCAAAAATGTGGACATTACAAGAGTGTTGAAAAAAAACGGTATCCGTGGCACAATACAGAAAATCTTTTACAACAAAAGTTGTAGCAAATTGTGCCCTTAACATAACGGTCTGTCACTTTTTTGCTCCCAGATGCATCAATGAGCAGAATTTTTCAAAAATGTGGAAATTACAAGAGTGTTGAAAAAAAACGGTATCCGGACCACAATACAGAAAAACTTTTACTACAAAAGTTGTAGCAAATTGTACCCTTAACACAATGGTCTGTAACTTTTTTGCTCCCAGATGCATCAATGAGCAGAATTTTTCAAAAATGTGGAAATTACAAGAGTGTTGAAAAAAAACGGTATCCGGGGCACAATACAGAAAATCGTTTACAACAAAAGTTGTAGCAAATTGTGCCCTTAACACAACGGTCTCTAACTATTTTGCTCCCAGATGCATCAATGAGCAGAATTTTTCAAAAATGTGGAAATTACAAGAGTGTGGAAAAAAACGGTATCCGGAGCACAATACAGAAAAACTTTTACTACAAAAGTTTTAGCAAATTGTGCCCTTAACACAATGGTCTGTAACTTTTTTGCTCCCAGATGCATCAATGAGCAGAATTTTTCAAAAATGTGGAAATTACAAGAGTGTTGAAAAAAAACGGTATCCGGGGCACAATAAAGAAAATCTTTTACAACAAAAGTTGTAGCAAATTGTGCCCTTAACACAACGGTCTGTAACTTTTTTGCTCCCAGATGCATCAATGAGCAGAATTTTTCAAAAATGTGGAAATTACAAGAGTGTTGAAAAAAAACGGTATCCGGAGCACAATACAGAAAAACTTTTACTACAAAAGTTGTAGCAAATTGTACCCTTAACACAATGGTCTGTAACTTTTTTGCTCCCAGTTGCATCAATGAGCAGAATTTTTCAAAAATGTGGAAATTACAAGAGTGTTGAAAAAAAACGGTATCCGTGGCACAATACAGAAAATCTTTTACAACAAAAGTTGTAGCAAAGTGTGCCCTTAACACAACGGTCTGTAACTTTTTTGCTCCCAGATGCATCAATGAGCACAATTTTTCCAAAATGTGGACATTACAAGAGTGTTGAAAAAGAACGGTATCCGTGGCACAATACAGAAAATCTTTTACAACAAAAGTTGTAGCAAATTGTGCCCTTAACACAACGGTCTGTAACTTTTTTGCTCCCAGATGCATCAATGAGCAGAATTTTTCAAAAATGTGGAAATTACAAGAGTGTTGAAAAAAAACGGTATCCGGGGCACAATACAGAAAATCTTTTACAACAAAAGTTGTAGCAAATTGTGCCCTTAACACAACGGTCTCTAACTATTTTGCTCCCAGATGCATCAATGAGCAGAATTTTTCAAAAATGTGGAAATTACAAGAGTGTTGAAAAAAAACGGTATCCGGGGCACAATACAGAAAATCTTTTACAACAAAAGTTGTAGCAAATTGTGCCCTTAACACAACGGTCTCTAACTGTTTTGCTCCCAGATGCATCAATGAGCAGAATTTTTCAATAATGTGGAAATTACAAGAGTGTTGAAAAAAAACGGTATCCGGAGCACAATACAGAAAAACTTTTACTACATAAGTTGTAGCAAATTGTACCCTTAACACAAGGGTCTGTAACTTTTTTGCTCCCAGATGCATCAATGAGCACAATTTTTCAAAAATGTGGACATTACAAGAGTGTTGAAAGAAAACGGTATCCGTGGCACAATACAGAAAATCTTTTACAACAAAAGTTGTAGCAAATTGTGCCCTTAACATAACGGTCTGTCACTTTTTTGCTCCCAGATGCATCAATGAGCAGAATTTTTCAAAAATGTGGAAATTACAAGAGTGTTGAAAAAAAACGGTATCCGGACCACAATACAGAAAAACTTTTACTACAAAAGTTGTAGCAAATTGTACCCTTAACACAATGGTCTGTAACTTTTTTGCTCCCAGATGCATCAATGAGCAGAATTTTTCAAAAATGTGGAAATTACAAGAGTGTTGAAAAAAGACGGTATCCGGGGCACAATACAGAAAATCGTTTACAACAAAAGTTGTAGCAAATTGTGCCCTTAACACAACGGTCTCTAACTATTTTGCTCCCAGATGCATCAATGAGCAGAATTTTTCAAAAATGTGGAAATTACAAGAGTGTGGAAAAAAACGGTATCCGGAGCACAATACAGAAAAACTTTTACTACAAAAGTTTTAGCAAATTGTGCCCTTAACACAATGGTCTGTAACTTTTTTGCTCCCAGATGCATCAATGAGCAGAATTTTTCAAAAATGTGGAAATTACAAGAGTGTTGAAAAAAAACGGTATCCGGGGCACAATAAAGAAAATCTTTTACAACAAAAGTTGTAGCAAATTGTGCCCTTAACACAACGGTCTGTAACTTTTTTGCTCCCAGATGCATCAATGAGCAGAATTTTTCAAAAATGTGGAAATTACAAGAGTGTTGAAAAAAAACGGTATCCGGAGCACAATACAGAAAAACTTTTACTACAAAAGTTGTAGCAAATTGTACCCTTAACACAATGGTCTGTAACTTTTTTGCTCCCAGTTGCATCAATGAGCAGAATTTTTCAAAAATGTGGAAATTACAAGAGTGTTGAAAAAAAACGGTATCCGTGGCACAATACAGAAAATCTTTTACAACAAAAGTTGTAGCAAAGTGTGCCCTTAACACAACGGTCTGTAACTTTTTTGCTCCCAGATGCATCAATGAGCACAATTTTTCCAAAATGTGGAAATTACAAGAGTGTTGAAAAAGAACGGTATCCGTGGCACAATACAGAAAATCTTTTACAACAAAAGTTGTAGCAAATTGTGCCCTTAACACAACGGTCTGTAACTTTTTTGCTCCCAGATGCATCAATGAGCAGAATTTTTCAAAAATGTGGAAATTACAAGAGTGTTGAAAAAAAACGGTATCCGGAGCACAATACAGAAAAACTTTTACTACAAAAGTTGTAGCAAATTGTACCCTTAACACAATGGTCTGTAACTTTTTTGCTCCCAGATGCATCAATGAGCAGAATTTTTCAAAAATGTGGAAATTACAAGAGTGTTGAAAAAAAACGGTATCCGGAGCACAATACAGAAAAACTTTTACTACAAAAGTTGTAGCAAATTGTACCCTTAACACAACGGTCTCTAACTATTTTGCTCCCAGATGCATCAATGAGCAGAATTTTTCAAAAATGTGGAAATTACAAGAGTGTTGAAAAAAAACGGTATCCGGAGCACAATACAGAAAAACTTTTACTACAAAAGTTGTAGCAAATTGTACCCTTAACACAATGGTCTGTAACTTTTTTGCTCCCAGATGCATCAATGAGCAGAATTTTTCAAAAATGTGGAAATTACAAGAGTGTTGAAAAAAAACGGTATCCGGGGCACAATACAGAAAATCGTTTACAACAAAAGTTGTAGCAAATTGTGCCCTTAACACAACGGTCTCTAACTATTTTGCTCCCAGATGCATCAATGAGCAGAATTTTTCAAAAATGTGGAAATTACAAGAGTGTGGAAAAAAACGGTATCCGGAGCACAATACAGAAAAACTTTTACTACAAAAGTTTTAGCAAATTGTGCCCTTAACACAATGGTCTGTAACTTTTTTGCTCCCAGATGCATCAATGAGCAGAATTTTTCAAAAATGTGGAAATTACAAGAGTGTTGAAAAAAAACGGTATCCGGGGCACAATAAAGAAAATCTTTTACAACAAAAGTTGTAGCAAATTGTGCCCTTAACACAACGGTCTGTAACTTTTTTGCTCCCAGATGCATCAATGAGCAGAATTTTTCAAAAATGTGGAAATTACAAGAGTGTTGAAAAAAAACGGTATCCGGAGCACAATACAGAAAAACTTTTACTACAAAAGTTGTAGCAAATTGTACCCTTAACACAATGGTCTGTAACTTTTTTGCTCCCAGTTGCATCAATGAGCAGAATTTTTCAAAAATGTGGAAATTACAAGAGTGTTGAAAAAAAACGGTATCCGTGGCACAATACAGAAAATCTTTTACAACAAAAGTTGTAGCAAAGTGTGCCCTTAACACAACGGTCTGTAACTTTTTTGCTCCCAGATGCATCAATGAGCACAATTTTTCCAAAATGTGGAAATTACAAGAGTGTTGAAAAAGAACGGTATCCGTGGCACAATACAGAAAATCTTTTACAACAAAAGTTGTAGCAAATTGTGCCCTTAACACAACGGTCTGTAACTTTTTTGCTCCCAGATGCATCAATGAGCAGAATTTTTCAAAAATGTGGAAATTACAAGAGTGTTGAAAAAAAACGGTATCCGGAGCACAATACAGAAAAACTTTTACTACAAAAGTTGTAGCAAATTGTACCCTTAACACAATGGTCTGTAACTTTTTTGCTCCCAGATGCATCAATGAGCAGAATTTTTCAAAAATGTGGAAATTACAAGAGTGTTGAAAAAAAACGGTATCCGGAGCACAATACAGAAAAACTTTTACTACAAAAGTTGTAGCAAATTGTACCCTTAACACAACGGTCTCTAACTATTTTGCTCCCAGATGCATCAATGAGCAGAATTTTTCAAAAATGTGGAAATTACAAGAGTGTTGAAAAAAAACGGTATCCGGAGCACAATACAGAAAAACTTTTACTACAAAAGTTGTAGCAAATTGTACCCTTAACACAACGGTCTCTAACTATTTTGCTCCCAGATGCATCAATGAGCAGAATTTTTCAAAAATGTGGAAATTACAAGAGTGTTGAAAAAAAACGGTATCCGGGGCACAATACAGAAAATCTTTTACAACAAAAGTTGTAGCAAATTGTGCCCTTACCACAACGGTCTCTAACTATTTTGCTCCCAGATGCATCAATGAGCAGAATTTTTCAAAAATGTGGAATTTACAAGAGTGTTGAAAAAAAACGGTATCCGGGGCACAATACAGAAAATCTTTTACAAGAAAAGTTGTAGCAAATTGTGCCCTTACCACAACGGTCTCTAACTATTTTGCTCCCAGATGCATCAATGAGCAGAATTTTTCAAAAATGTGGAAATTACAAGAGTGTTGAAAAAAAACGGTATCCGGGGCACAATACAGAAAATCTTTTACAACAAAAGTTGTAGCAAATTGTACCCTTAACACAACGGTCTCTAACTATTTTGCTCCCAGATGCATCAATGAGCAGAATTTTTCAAAAATGTGGAAATTACAAGAGTGTTGAAAAAAAACGGTATCCGGAGCACAATACAGAAAAACTTTTACTACAAAAGTTGTAGCAAATTGTACCCTTAACACAATGGTCTGTAACTTTTTTGCTCCCAGATGCATCAATGAGCAGAATTTTTCAAAAATGTGGAAATTACAAGAGTGTTGAAAAAAAGCGGTATCCGGAGCACAATACAGAAAAACTTTTACTACAAAAGTTGTAGCAAATTGTACCCTTAACACAACGGTCTCTAACTATTTTGCTCCCAGATGCATCAATGAGCAGAATTTTTCAAAAATGTGGAAATTACAAGAGTGTTGAAAAAAAACGGTATCCGGGGCACAATACAGAAAATCTTTTACAACAAAAGTTGTAGCAAATTGTGCCCTTACCACAACGGTCTCTAACTATTTTGCTCCTAGATGCATCAATGAGCAGAATTTTTCAAAAATGTGGAATTTACAAGAGTGTTGAAAAAAAACGGTATCCGGGGCACAATACAGAAAATCTTTTACAAGAAAAGTTGTAGCAAATTGTGCCCTTACCACAACGGTCTCTAACTATTTTGCTCCCAGATGCATCAATGAGCAGAATTTTTCAAAAATGTGGAAATTACAAGAGTGTTGAAAAAAAACGGTATCCGGAGCACAATACAGAAAATCTTTTACAACAAAAGTTGTAGCAAAGTGTGCCCTTAACACAACGGTCTGTAACTTTTTTGCTCCCAGATGCATCAATGAGCACAATTTTTCCAAAATGTGGACATTACAAGAGTGTTGAAAAAGAACGGTATCCGTGGCACAATACAGAAAATCTTTTACAACAAAAGTTGTAGCAAATTGTGCCCTTAACACAACGGTCTGTAACTTTTTTGCTCCCAGATGCATCAATGAGCACAATTTTTCAAAAATGTGGACATTACAAGAGTGTTGAAAAAAAACGGTATCCGGAGCACAATACAGAAAAACTTTTACTACAAAAGTTGTAGCAAATTGTGCCCTTAACACAACGGTCTGTAACTTTTTTGCTCCCAGATGCATCAATGAGCAGAGTTTTTCAAAAATGTGGAAATTACAAGAGTGTTGAAAAAAAACGGTATCCGGAGCACAATACAGAAAAACTTTTACTACAAAAGTTGTAGCAAATTGTACCCTTAACACAATGGTCTGTAACTTTTTTGCTCCCAGATGCATCAATGAGCAGAATTTTTCAAAAATGTGGAAATTACAAGAGTGTTGAAAAAAAGCGGTATCCGGAGCACAATACAGAAAAACTTTTACTACAAAAGTTGTAGCAAATTGTACCCTTAACACAACGGTCTCTAACTATTTTGCTCCCAGATGCATCAATGAGCAGAATTTTTCAAAAATGTGGAAATTACAAGAGTGTTGAAAAAAAACGGTATCCGGGGCACAATACAGAAAATCTTTTACAACAAAAGTTGTAGCAAATTGTGCCCTTACCACAACGGTCTCTAACTATTTTGCTCCTAGATGCATCAATGAGCAGAATTTTTCAAAAATGTGGAATTTACAAGAGTGTTGAAAAAAAACGGTATCCGGGGCACAATACAGAAAATCTTTTACAAGAAAAGTTGTAGCAAATTGTGCCCTTACCACAACGGTCTCTAACTATTTTGCTCCCAGATGCATCAATGAGCAGAATTTTTCAAAAATGTGGAAATTACAAGAGTGTTGAAAAAAAACGGTATCCGGAGCACAATACAGAAAATCTTTTACAACAAAAGTTGTAGCAAAGTGTGCCCTTAACACAACGGTCTGTAACTTTTTTGCTCCCAGATGCATCAATGAGCACAATTTTTCCAAAATGTGGACATTACAAGAGTGTTGAAAAAGAACGGTATCCGTGGCACAATACAGAAAATCTTTTACAACAAAAGTTGTAGCAAATTGTGCCCTTAACACAACGGTCTGTAACTTTTTTGCTCCCAGATGCATCAATGAGCACAATTTTTCAAAAATGTGGACATTACAAGAGTGTTGAAAAAAAACGGTATCCGGAGCACAATACAGAAAAACTTTTACTACAAAAGTTGTAGCAAATTGTGCCCTTAACACAACGGTCTGTAACTTTTTTGCTCCCAGATGCATCAATGAGCAGAGTTTTTCAAAAATGTGGAAATTACAAGAGTGTTGAAAAAAAACGGTATCCGGAGCACAATACAGAAAAACTTTTACTACAAAAGTTGTAGCAAATTGTACCCTTAACACAATGGTCTGTAACTTTTTTGCTCCCAGATGCATCAATGAGCAGAATTTTTCAAAAATGTGGAAATTACAAGAGTGTTGAAAAAAAACGGTATCCGGGGCACAATACAGAAAATCTTTTACAACAAAAGTTGTAGCAAATTGTGCCCTTAACACAACGGTCTCTAACTATTTTGCTCCCAGATGCATCAATGAGCAGAATTTTTCAAAAATGTGGAAATTACAAGAGTGTTGAAAAAAAACTGTATCCGGAGCACAATACAGAAAAACTTTTACTACAAAAGTTGTAGCAAATTGTACCCTTAACACAACGGTCTCTAACTATTTTGCTCCCAGATGCATCAATGAGCAGAATTTTTCAAAAATGTGGAAATTACAAGAGTGTTGAAAAAAAACGGTATCCGGGGCACAATACAGAAAATCTTTTACAACAAAAGTTGTAGCAAATTGTGCCCTTACCACAACGGTCTCTAACTATTTTGCTCCTAGATGCATCAATGAGCAGAATTTTTCAAAAATGTGGAATTTACAAGAGTGTTGAAAAAAAACGGTATCCGGGGCACAATACAGAAAATCTTTTACAAGAAAAGTTGTAGCAAATTGTGCCCTTACCACAACGGTCTCTAACTATTTTGCTCCCAGATGCATCAATGAGCAGAATTTTTCAAAAATGTGGAAATTACAAGAGTGTTGAAAAAAAACGGTATCCGGAGCACAATACAGAAAATCTTTTACAACAAAAGTTGTAGCAAAGTGTGCCCTTAACACAACGGTCTGTAACTTTTTTGCTCCCAGATGCATCAATGAGCACAATTTTTCCAAAATGTGGACATTACAAGAGTGTTGAAAAAGAACGGTATCCGTGGCACAATACAGAAAATCTTTTACAACAAAAGTTGTAGCAAATTGTGCCCTTAACACAACGGTCTGTAACTTTTTTGCTCCCAGATGCATCAATGAGCACAATTTTTCAAAAATGTGGACATTACAAGAGTGTTGAAAAAAAACGGTATCCGGAGCACAATACAGAAAAACTTTTACTACAAAAGTTGTAGCAAATTGTGCCCTTAACACAACGGTCTGTAACTTTTTTGCTCCCAGATGCATCAATGAGCAGAGTTTTTCAAAAATGTGGAAATTACAAGAGTGTTGAAAAAAAACGGTATCCGGAGCACAATACAGAAAAACTTTTACTACAAAAGTTGTAGCAAATTGTACCCTTAACACAATGGTCTGTAACTTTTTTGCTCCCAGATGCATCAATGAGCAGAATTTTTCAAAAATGTGGAAATTACAAGAGTGTTGAAAAAAAACGGTATCCGGGGCACAATACAGAAAATCTTTTACAACAAAAGTTGTAGCAAATTGTGCCCTTAACACAACGGTCTCTAACTATTTTGCTCCCAGATGCATCAATGAGCAGAATTTTTCAAAAATGTGGAAATTACAAGAGTGTTGAAAAAAAACTGTATCCGGAGCACAATACAGAAAAACTTTTACTACAAAAGTTGTAGCAAATTGTACCCTTAACACAACGGTCTCTAACTATTTTGCTCCCAGATGCATCAATGAGCAGAATTTTTAAAAAATGTGGAAATTACAAGAGTGTTGAAAAAAAACGGTATCCGGGGCACAATACAGAAAATCTTTTACAACAAAAGTTGTAGCAAATTGTACCCTTAACACAACGGTCTCTAACTATTTTGCTCCCAGATGCATCAATGAGCAGAATTTTTCAAAAATGTGGAAATTACAAGAGTGTGGAAAAAAACGGTATCCGGAGCACAATACAGAAAAACTTTTACTACAAAAGTTTTAGCAAATTGTGCCCTTAACACAATGGTCTGTAACTTTTTTGCTCCCAGATGCATCAATGAGCAGAATTTTTCAAAAATGTGGAAATTACAAGAGTGTTGAAAAAAAACGGTATCCGGGGCACAATAAAGAAAATCTTTTACAACAAAAGTTGTAGCAAATTGTGCCCTTAACACAACGGTCTGTAACTTTTTTGCTCCCAGATGCATCAATGAGCAGAATTTTTCAAAAATGTGGAAATTACAAGAGTGTTGAAAAAAAACGGTATCCGGAGCACAATACAGAAAAACTTTTACTACAAAAGTTGTAGCAAATTGTACCCTTAACACAATGGTCTGTAACTTTTTTGCTCCCAGTTGCATCAATGAGCAGAATTTTTCAAAAATGTGGAAATTACAAGAGTGTTGAAAAAAAACGGTATCCGTGGCACAATACAGAAAATCTTTTACAACAAAAGTTGTAGCAAAGTGTGCCCTTAACACAACGGTCTGTAACTTACTTGCTCCCAGATGAATCAATGAGCAGAATTTTTCAAAAATGTGGAAATTACAAGAGTGTTGAAAAAAAACGGTATCCGGAGCACAATACAGAAAAACTTTTACTACCAAAGTTGTAGCAAATTGTACCCTTAACACAACGGTCTCTAACTATTTAGCTCCCAGATGCATCAATGAGCAGAATTTTTCAAAAATGTGGAAATTACAAGAGTGTTGAAAAAAAACGGTATCCGGAGCACAATACAGAAAAACTTTTACTACAAAAGTTGTAGCAAATTGTACCCTTAACACAACGGTCTCTAACTATTTTGCTCCCAGATGCATCAATGAGCAGAATTTTTCAAAAATGTGGAAATTACAAGAGTGTTGAAAAAAAACGGTATCCGGGGCACAATACAGAAAATCTTTTACAACAAAAGTTGTAGCAAATTGTGCCCTTACCACAACGGTCTCTAACTATTTTGCTCCCAGATGCATCAATGAGCAGAATTTTTCAAAAATGTGGAATTTACAAGAGTGTTGAAAAAAAACGGTATCCGGGGCACAATACAGAAAATCTTTTACAAGAAAAGTTGTAGCAAATTGTGCCCTTACCACAACGGTCTCTAACTATTTTGCTCCCAGATGCATCAATGAGCAGAATTTTTCAAAAATGTGGAAATTACAAGAGTGTTGAAAAAAAACGGTATCCGGGGCACAATACAGAAAATCTTTTACAACAAAAGTTGTAGCAAATTGTACCCTTAACACAACGGTCTCTAACTATTTTGCTCCCAGATGCATCAATGAGCAGAATTTTTCAAAAATGTGGAAATTACAAGAGTGTTGAAAAAAAACGGTATCCGGAGCACAATACAGAAAAACTTTTACTACAAAAGTTGTAGCAAATTGTACCCTTAACACAATGGTCTGTAACTTTTTTGCTCCCAGATGCATCAATGAGCAGAATTTTTCAAAAATGTGGAAATTACAAGAGTGTTGAAAAAAAGCGGTATCCGGAGCACAATACAGAAAAACTTTTACTACAAAAGTTGTAGCAAATTGTACCCTTAACACAACGGTCTCTAACTATTTTGCTCCCAGATGCATCAATGAGCAGAATTTTTCAAAAATGTGGAAATTACAAGAGTGTTGAAAAAAAACGGTATCCGGGGCACAATACAGAAAATCTTTTACAACAAAAGTTGTAGCAAATTGTGCCCTTACCACAACGGTCTCTAACTATTTTGCTCCTAGATGCATCAATGAGCAGAATTTTTCAAAAATGTGGAATTTACAAGAGTGTTGAAAAAAAACGGTATCCGGGGCACAATACAGAAAATCTTTTACAAGAAAAGTTGTAGCAAATTGTGCCCTTACCACAACGGTCTCTAACTATTTTGCTCCCAGATGCATCAATGAGCAGAATTTTTCAAAAATGTGGAAATTACAAGAGTGTTGAAAAAAACGGTATCCGGAGCACAATACAGAAAATCTTTTACAACAAAAGTTGTAGCAAAGTGTGCCCTTAACACAACGGTCTGTAACTTTTTTGCTCCCAGATGCATCAATGAGCACAATTTTTCCAAAATGTGGACATTACAAGAGTGTTGAAAAAGAACGGTATCCGTGGCACAATACAGAAAATCTTTTACAACAAAAGTTGTAGCAAATTGTGCCCTTAACACAACGGTCTGTAACTTTTTTGCTCCCAGATGCATCAATGAGCAGAATTTTTCAAAAATGTGGAAATTACAAGAGTGTTGAAAAAAAACGGTATCCGGGGCACAATACAGAAAATCTTTTACAACAAAAGTTGTAGCAAATTGTGCCCTTAACACAACGGTCTCTAACTATTTTGCTCCCAGATGCATCAATGAGCAGAATTTTTCAAAAATGTGGAAATTACAAGAGTGTTGAAAAAAAACGGTATCCGGGGCACAATACAGAAAATCTTTTACAACAAAAGTTGTAGCAAATTGTGCCCTTAACACAACGGTCTCTAACTGTTTTGCTCCCAGATGCATCAATGAGCAGAATTTTTCAATAATGTGGAAATTACAAGAGTGTTGAAAAAAAACGGTATCCGGAGCACAATACAGAAAAACTTTTACTACATAAGTTGTAGCAAATTGTACCCTTAACACAAGGGTCTGTAACTTTTTTGCTCCCAGATGCATCAATGAGCACAATTTTTCAAAAATGTGGACATTACAAGAGTGTTGAAAAAAAACGGTATCCGTGGCACAATACAGAAAATCTTTTACAACAAAAGTTGTAGCAAATTGTGCCCTTAACACAACGGTCTCTAACTGTTTTGCTCCCAGATGCATCAATGAGCAGAATTTTTCAAAAATGTGGAAATTACAAGAGTGTTGAAAAAAAACGGTATCCGGACCACAATACAGAAAAACTTTTACTACAAAAGTTGTAGCAAATTGTACCCTTAACACAATGGTCTGTAACTTTTTTGCTCCCAGATGCATCAATGAGCAGAATTTTTCAAAAATGTGGAAATTACAAGAGTGTTGAAAAAAAACGGTATCCGGGGCACAATACAGAAAATCGTTTACAACAAAAGTTGTAGCAAATTGTGCCCTTAACACAACGGTCTCTAACTATTTTGCTCCCAGATGCATCAATGAGCAGAATTTTTCAAAAATGTGGAAATTACAAGAGTGTGGAAAAAAACGGTATCCGGAGCACAATACAGAAAAACTTTTACTACAAAAGTTTTAGCAAATTGTGCCCTTAACACAATGGTCTGTAACTTTTTTGCTCCCAGATGCATCAATGAGCAGAATTTTTCAAAAATGTGGAAATTACAAGAGTGTTGAAAAAAAACGGTATCCGGGGCACAATAAAGAAAATCTTTTACAACAAAAGTTGTAGCAAATTGTGCCCTTAACACAACGGTCTGTAACTTTTTTGCTCCCAGATGCATCAATGAGCAGAATTTTTCAAAAATGTGGAAATTACAAGAGTGTTGAAAAAAAACGGTATCCGGAGCACAATACAGAAAAACTTTTACTACAAAAGTTGTAGCAAATTGTACCCTTAACACAATGGTCTGTAACTTTTTTGCTCCCAGTTGCATCAATGAGCAGAATTTTTCAAAAATGTGGAAATTACAAGAGTGTTGAAAAAAAAACGGTATCCGTGGCACAATACAGAAAATCTTTTACAACAAAAGTTGTAGCAAAGTGTGCCCTTAACACAACGGTCTGTAACTTTTTTGCTCCCAGATGCATCAATGAGCACAATTTTTCCAAAATGTGGACATTACAAGAGTGTTGAAAAAGAACGGTATCCGTGGCACAATACAGAAAATCTTTTACAACAAAAGTTGTAGCAAATTGTGCCCTTAACACAACGGTCTGTAACTTTTTTGCTCCCAGATGCATCAATGAGCAGAATTTTTCAAAAATGTGGAAATTACAAGAGTGTTGAAAAAAAACGGTATCCGGAGCACAATACAGAAAAACTTTTACTACAAAAGTTGTAGCAAATTGTACCCTTAACACAATGGTCTGTAACTTTTTTGCTCCCAGATGCATCAATGAGCAGAATTTTTCAAAAATGTGGAAATTACAAGAGTGTTGAAAAAAAACGGTATCCGGAGCACAATACAGAAAAACTTTTACTACAAAAGTTGTAGCAAATTGTACCCTTAACACAACGGTCTCTAACTATTTTGCTCCCAGATGCATCAATGAGCAGAATTTTTCAAAAATGTGGAAATTACAAGAGTGTTGAAAAAAAACGGTATCCGGAGCACAATACAGAAAAACTTTTACTACAAAAGTTGTAGCAAATTGTACCCTTAACACAAAGGTCTCTAACTATTTTGCTCCCAGATGCATCAATGAGCAGAATTTTTCAAAAATGTGGAAATTACAAGAGTGTTGAAAAAAAACGGTATCCGGGGCACAATACAGAAAATCTTTTACAACAAAAGTTGTAGCAAATTGTGCCCTTACCACAACGGTCTCTAACTATTTTGCTCCCAGATGCATCAATGAGCAGAATTTTTCAAAAATGTGGAATTTACAAGAGTGTTGAAAAAAAACGGTATCCGGGGCACAATACAGAAAATCTTTTACAAGAAAAGTTGTAGCAAATTGTGCCCTTACCACAACGGTCTCTAACTATTTTGCTCCCAGATGCATCAATGAGCAGAATTTTTCAAAAATGTGGAAATTACAAGAGTGTTGAAAAAAAACGGTATCCGGGGCACAATACAGAAAATCTTTTACAACAAAAGTTGTAGCAAATTGTACCCTTAACACAACGGTCTCTAACTATTTTGCTCCCAGATGCATCAATGAGCAGAATTTTTCAAAAATGTGGAAATTACAAGAGTGTTGAAAAAAAACGGTATCCGGAGCACAATACAGAAAAACTTTTACTACAAAAGTTGTAGCAAATTGTACCCTTAACACAATGGTCTGTAACTTTTTTGCTCCCAGATGCATCAATGAGCAGAATTTTTCAAAAATGTGGAAATTACAAGAGTGTTGAAAAAAAGCGGTATCCGGAGCACAATACAGAAAAACTTTTACTACAAAAGTTGTAGCAAATTGTACCCTTAACACAACGGTCTCTAACTATTTTGCTCCCAGATGCATCAATGAGCAGAATTTTTCAAAAATGTGGAAATTACAAGAGTGTTGAAAAAAACGGTATCCGGGGCACAATACAGAAAATCTTTTACAACAAAAGTTGTAGCAAATTGTGCCCTTACCACAACGGTCTCTAACTATTTTGCTCCTAGATGCATCAATGAGCAGAATTTTTCAAAAATGTGGAATTTACAAGAGTGTTGAAAAAAAACGGTATCCGGGGCACAATACAGAAAATCTTTTACAAGAAAAGTTGTAGCAAATTGTGCCCTTACCACAACGGTCTCTAACTATTTTGCTCCCAGATGCATCAATGAGCAGAATTTTTCAAAAATGTGGAAATTACAAGAGTGTTGAAAAAAAACGGTATCCGGAGCACAATACAGAAAATCTTTTACAACAAAAGTTGTAGCAAAGTGTGCCCTTAACACAACGGTCTGTAACTTTTTTGCTCCCAGATGCATCAATGAGCACAATTTTTCCAAAATGTGGACATTACAAGAGTGTTGAAAAAGAACGGTATCCGTGGCACAATACAGAAAATCTTTTACAACAAAAGTTGTAGCAAATTGTGCCCTTAACACAACGGTCTGTAACTTTTTTGCTCCCAGATGCATCAATGAGCACAATTTTTCAAAAATGTGGACATTACAAGAGTGTTGAAAAAAAACGGTATCCGGAGCACAATACAGAAAAACTTTTACTACAAAAGTTGTAGCAAATTGTGCCCTTAACACAACGGTCTGTAACTTTTTTGCTCCCAGATGCATCAATGAGCAGAGTTTTTCAAAAATGTGGAAATTACAAGAGTGTTGAAAAAAAACGGTATCCGGAGCACAATACAGAAAAACTTTTACTACAAAAGTTGTAGCAAATTGTACCCTTAACACAATGGTCTGTAACTTTTTTGCTCCCAGATGCATCAATGAGCAGAATTTTTCAAAAATGTGGAAATTACAAGAGTGTTGAAAAAAAGCGGTATCCGGAGCACAATACAGAAAAACTTTTACTACAAAAGTTGTAGCAAATTGTACCCTTAACACAACGGTCTCTAACTATTTTGCTCCCAGATGCATCAATGAGCAGAATTTTTCAAAAATGTGGAAATTACAAGAGTGTTGAAAAAAAACGGTATCCGGGGCACAATACAGAAAATCTTTTACAACAAAAGTTGTAGCAAATTGTGCCCTTACCACAACGGTCTCTAACTATTTTGCTCCTAGATGCATCAATGAGCAGAATTTTTCAAAAATGTGGAATTTACAAGAGTGTTGAAAAAAAACGGTATCCGGGGCACAATACAGAAAATCTTTTACAAGAAAAGTTGTAGCAAATTGTGCCCTTACCACAACGGTCTCTAACTATTTTGCTCCCAGATGCATCAATGAGCAGAATTTTTCAAAAATGTGGAAATTACAAGAGTGTTGAAAAAAAACGGTATCCGGAGCACAATACAGAAAAACTTTTACTACAAAAGTTGTAGCAAATTGTACCCTTAACACAAAGGTCTCTAACTATTTTGCTCCCAGATGCATCAATGAGCAGAATTTTTCAAAAATGTGGAAATTACAAGAGTGTTGAAAAAAAACGGTATCCGGGGCACAATACAGAAAATCTTTTACAACAAAAGTTGTAGCAAATTGTGCCCTTACCACAACGGTCTCTAACTATTTTGCTCCCAGATGCATCAATGAGCAGAATTTTTCAAAAATGTGGAATTTACAAGAGTGTTGAAAAAAAACGGTATCCGGGGCACAATACAGAAAATCTTTTACAAGAAAAGTTGTAGCAAATTGTGCCCTTACCACAACGGTCTCTAACTATTTTGCTCCCAGATGCATCAATGAGCAGAATTTTTCAAAAATGTGGAAATTACAAGAGTGTTGAAAAAAAACGGTATCCGGGGCACAATACAGAAAATCTTTTACAACAAAAGTTGTAGCAAATTGTACCCTTAACACAACGGTCTCTAACTATTTTGCTCCCAGATGCATCAATGAGCAGAATTTTTCAAAAATGTGGAAATTACAAGAGTGTTGAAAAAAAACGGTATCCGGAGCACAATACAGAAAAACTTTTACTACAAAAGTTGTAGCAAATTGTACCCTTAACACAATGGTCTGTAACTTTTTTGCTCCCAGATGCATCAATGAGCAGAATTTTTCAAAAATGTGGAAATTACAAGAGTGTTGAAAAAAAGCGGTATCCGGAGCACAATACAGAAAAACTTTTACTACAAAAGTTGTAGCAAATTGTACCCTTAACACAACGGTCTCTAACTATTTTGCTCCCAGATGCATCAATGAGCAGAATTTTTCAAAAATGTGGAAATTACAAGAGTGTTGAAAAAAACGGTATCCGGGGCACAATACAGAAAATCTTTTACAACAAAAGTTGTAGCAAATTGTGCCCTTACCACAACGGTCTCTAACTATTTTGCTCCTAGATGCATCAATGAGCAGAATTTTTCAAAAATGTGGAATTTACAAGAGTGTTGAAAAAAAACGGTATCCGGGGCACAATACAGAAAATCTTTTACAAGAAAAGTTGTAGCAAATTGTGCCCTTACCACAACGGTCTCTAACTATTTTGCTCCCAGATGCATCAATGAGCAGAATTTTTCAAAAATGTGGAAATTACAAGAGTGTTGAAAAAAAACGGTATCCGGAGCACAATACAGAAAATCTTTTACAACAAAAGTTGTAGCAAAGTGTGCCCTTAACACAACGGTCTGTAACTTTTTTGCTCCCAGATGCATCAATGAGCACAATTTTTCCAAAATGTGGACATTACAAGAGTGTTGAAAAAGAACGGTATCCGTGGCACAATACAGAAAATCTTTTACAACAAAAGTTGTAGCAAATTGTGCCCTTAACACAACGGTCTGTAACTTTTTTGCTCCCAGATGCATCAATGAGCACAATTTTTCAAAAATGTGGACATTACAAGAGTGTTGAAAAAAAACGGTATCCGGAGCACAATACAGAAAAACTTTTACTACAAAAGTTGTAGCAAATTGTGCCCTTAACACAACGGTCTGTAACTTTTTTGCTCCCAGATGCATCAATGAGCAGAGTTTTTCAAAAATGTGGAAATTACAAGAGTGTTGAAAAAAAACGGTATCCGGAGCACAATACAGAAAAACTTTTACTACAAAAGTTGTAGCAAATTGTACCCTTAACACAATGGTCTGTAACTTTTTTGCTCCCAGATGCATCAATGAGCAGAATTTTTCAAAAATGTGGAAATTACAAGAGTGTTGAAAAAAAGCGGTATCCGGAGCACAATACAGAAAAACTTTTACTACAAAAGTTGTAGCAAATTGTACCCTTAACACAACGGTCTCTAACTATTTTGCTCCCAGATGCATCAATGAGCAGAATTTTTCAAAAATGTGGAAATTACAAGAGTGTTGAAAAAAAACGGTATCCGGGGCACAATACAGAAAATCTTTTACAACAAAAGTTGTAGCAAATTGTGCCCTTACCACAACGGTCTCTAACTATTTTGCTCCTAGATGCATCAATGAGCAGAATTTTTCAAAAATGTGGAATTTACAAGAGTGTTGAAAAAAAACGGTATCCGGGGCACAATACAGAAAATCTTTTACAAGAAAAGTTGTAGCAAATTGTGCCCTTACCACAACGGTCTCTAACTATTTTGCTCCCAGATGCATCAATGAGCAGAATTTTTCAAAAATGTGGAAATTACAAGAGTGTTGAAAAAAAACGGTATCCGGAGCACAATACAGAAAATCTTTTACAACAAAAGTTGTAGCAAAGTGTGCCCTTAACACAACGGTCTGTAACTTTTTTGCTCCCAGATGCATCAATGAGCACAATTTTTCCAAAATGTGGACATTACAAGAGTGTTGAAAAAGAACGGTATCCGTGGCACAATACAGAAAATCTTTTACAACAAAAGTTGTAGCAAATTGTGCCCTTAACACAACGGTCTGTAACTTTTTTGCTCCCAGATGCATCAATGAGCACAATTTTTCAAAAATGTGGACATTACAAGAGTGTTGAAAAAAAACGGTATCCGGAGCACAATACAGAAAAACTTTTACTACAAAAGTTGTAGCAAATTGTGCCCTTAACACAACGGTCTGTAACTTTTTTGCTCCCAGATGCATCAATGAGCAGAGTTTTTCAAAAATGTGGAAATTACAAGAGTGTTGAAAAAAAACGGTATCCGGAGCACAATACAGAAAAACTTTTACTACAAAAGTTGTAGCAAATTGTACCCTTAACACAATGGTCTGTAACTTTTTTGCTCCCAGATGCATCAATGAGCAGAATTTTTCAAAAATGTGGAAATTACAAGAGTGTTGAAAAAAAGCGGTATCCGGAGCACAATACAGAAAAACTTTTACTACAAAAGTTGTAGCAAATTGTACCCTTAACACAACGGTCTCTAACTATTTTGCTCCCAGATGCATCAATGAGCAGAATTTTTCAAAAATGTGGAAATTACAAGAGTGTTGAAAAAAAACGGTATCCGGGGCACAATACAGAAAATCTTTTACAACAAAAGTTGTAGCAAATTGTGCCCTTACCACAACGGTCTCTAACTATTTTGCTCCTAGATGCATCAATGAGCAGAATTTTTCAAAAATGTGGAATTTACAAGAGTGTTGAAAAAAAACGGTATCCGGGGCACAATACAGAAAATCTTTTACAAGAAAAGTTGTAGCAAATTGTGCCCTTACCACAACGGTCTCTAACTATTTTGCTCCCAGATGCATCAATGAGCAGAATTTTTCAAAAATGTGGAAATTACAAGAGTGTTGAAAAAAAACGGTATCCGGAGCACAATACAGAAAATCTTTTACAACAAAAGTTGTAGCAAAGTGTGCCCTTAACACAACGGTCTGTAACTTTTTTGCTCCCAGATGCATCAATGAGCACAATTTTTCCAAAATGTGGACATTACAAGAGTGTTGAAAAAGAACGGTATCCGTGGCACAATACAGAAAATCTTTTACAACAAAAGTTGTAGCAAATTGTGCCCTTAACACAACGGTCTGTAACTTTTTTGCTCCCAGATGCATCAATGAGCACAATTTTTCAAAAATGTGGACATTACAAGAGTGTTGAAAAAAAACGGTATCCGGAGCACAATACAGAAAAACTTTTACTACAAAAGTTGTAGCAAATTGTGCCCTTAACACAACGGTCTGTAACTTTTTTGCTCCCAGATGCATCAATGAGCAGAGTTTTTCAAAAATGTGGAAATTACAAGAGTGTTGAAAAAAAACGGTATCCGGAGCACAATACAGAAAAACTTTTACTACAAAAGTTGTAGCAAATTGTACCCTTAACACAATGGTCTGTAACTTTTTTGCTCCCAGATGCATCAATGAGCAGAATTTTTCAAAAATGTGGAAATTACAAGAGTGTTGAAAAAAAACGGTATCCGGGGCACAATACAGAAAATCTTTTACAACAAAAGTTGTAGCAAATTGTGCCCTTAACACAACGGTCTCTAACTATTTTGCTCCCAGATGCATCAATGAGCAGAATTTTTCAAAAATGTGGAAATTACAAGAGTGTTGAAAAAAAACTGTATCCGGAGCACAATACAGAAAAACTTTTACTACAAAAGTTGTAGCAAATTGTACCCTTAACACAACGGTCTCTAACTATTTTGCTCCCAGATGCATCAATGAGCAGAATTTTTCAAAAATGTGGAAATTACAAGAGTGTTGAAAAAAAAACGGTATCCGGGGCACAATACAGAAAATCTTTTACAACAAAAGTTGTAGCAAATTGTACCCTTAACACAACGGTCTCTAACTATTTTGCTCCCAGATGCATCAATGAGCAGAATTTTTCAAAAATGTGGAAATTACAAGAGTGTTGAAAAAAAACGGTATCCGGAGCACAATACAGAAAAACTTTTACTACAAAAGTTGTAGCAAATTGTACCCTTAACACAATGGTCTGTAACTTTTTTGCTCCCAGATGCATCAATGAGCAGAATTTTTCAAAAATGTGGAAATTACAAGAGTGTTGAAAAAAAGCGGTATCCGGAGCACAATACAGAAAAACTTTTACTACAAAAGTTGTAGCAAATTGTACCCTTAACACAACGGTCTCTAACTATTTTGCTCCCAGATGCATCAATGAGCAGAATTTTTCAAAAATGTGGAAATTACAAGAGTGTTGAAAAAAAACGGTATCCGGGGCACAATACAGAAAATCTTTTACAACAAAAGTTGTAGCAAATTGTGCCCTTACCACAACGGTCTCTAACTATTTTGCTCCTAGATGCATCAATGAGCAGAATTTTTCAAAAATGTGGAATTTACAAGAGTGTTGAAAAAAAACGGTATCCGGGGCACAATACAGAAAATCTTTTACAAGAAAAGTTGTAGCAAATTGTGCCCTTACCACAACGGTCTCTAACTATTTTGCTCCCAGATGCATCAATGAGCAGAATTTTTCAAAAATGTGGAAATTACAAGAGTGTTGAAAAAAAACGGTATCCGGAGCACAATACAGAAAATCTTTTACAACAAAAGTTGTAGCAAAGTGTGCCCTTAACACAACGGTCTGTAACTTTTTTGCTCCCAGATGCATCAATGAGCACAATTTTTCCAAAATGTGGACATTACAAGAGTGTTGAAAAAGAACGGTATCCGTGGCACAATACAGAAAATCTTTTACAACAAAAGTTGTAGCAAATTGTGCCCTTAACACAACGGTCTGTAACTTTTTTGCTCCCAGATGCATCAATGAGCAGAATTTTTCAAAAATGTGGAAATTACAAGAGTGTTGAAAAAAAGCGGTATCCGGAGCACAATACAGAAAAACTTTTACTACAAAAGTTGTAGCAAATTGTACCCTTAACACAACGGTCTCTAACTATTTTGCTCCCAGATGCATCAATGAGCAGAATTTTTCAAAAATGTGGAAATTACAAGAGTGTTGAAAAAAAACGGTATCCGGGGCACAATACAGAAAATCTTTTACAACAAAAGTTGTAGCAAATTGTGCCCTTACCACAACGGTCTCTAACTATTTTGCTCCTAGATGCATCAATGAGCAGAATTTTTCAAAAATGTGGAATTTACAAGAGTGTTGAAAAAAAACGGTATCCGGGGCACAATACAGAAAATCTTTTACAAGAAAAGTTGTAGCAAATTGTGCCCTTACCACAACGGTCTCTAACTATTTTGCTCCCAGATGCATCAATGAGCAGAATTTTTCAAAAATGTGGAAATTACAAGAGTGTTGAAAAAAAACGGTATCCGGAGCACAATACAGAAAATCTTTTACAACAAAAGTTGTAGCAAAGTGTGCCCTTAACACAACGGTCTGTAACTTTTTTGCTCCCAGATGCATCAATGAGCACAATTTTTCCAAAATGTGGACATTACAAGAGTGTTGAAAAAGAACGGTATCCGTGGCACAATACAGAAAATCTTTTACAACAAAAGTTGTAGCAAATTGTGCCCTTAACACAACGGTCTGTAACTTTTTTGCTCCCAGATGCATCAATGAGCAGAATTTTTCAAAAATGTGGAAATTACAAGAGTGTTGAAAAAAAGCGGTATCCGGAGCACAATACAGAAAAACTTTTACTACAAAAGTTGTAGCAAATTGTACCCTTAACACAACGGTCTCTAACTATTTTGCTCCCAGATGCATCAATGAGCAGAATTTTTCAAAAATGTGGAAATTACAAGAGTGTTGAAAAAAAACGGTATCCGGGGCACAATACAGAAAATCTTTTACAACAAAAGTTGTAGCAAATTGTGCCCTTACCACAACGGTCTCTAACTATTTTGCTCCTAGATGCATCAATGAGCAGAATTTTTCAAAAATGTGGAATTTACAAGAGTGTTGAAAAAAAACGGTATCCGGGGCACAATACAGAAAATCTTTTACAAGAAAAGTTGTAGCAAATTGTGCCCTTACCACAACGGTCTCTAACTATTTTGCTCCCAGATGCATCAATGAGCAGAATTTTTCAAAAATGTGGAAATTACAAGAGTGTTGAAAAAAAACGGTATCCGGAGCACAATACAGAAAATCTTTTAGAACAAAAGTTGTAGCAAAGTGTGCCCTTAACACAACGGTCTGTAACTTTTTTGCTCCCAGATGCATCAATGAGCACAATTTTTCCAAAATGTGGAAATTACAAGAGTGTTGAAAAAAAGCGGTATCCGGAGCACAATACAGAAAAACTTTTACTACAAAAGTTGTAGCAAATTGTACCCTTAACACAACGGTCTCTAACTATTTTGCTCCCAGATGCATCAATGAGCAGAATTTTTCAAAAATGTGGAAATTACAAGAGTGTTGAAAAAAAACGGTATCCGGGGCACAATACAGAAAATCTTTTACAACAAAAGTTGTAGCAAATTGTGCCCTTACCACAACGGTCTCTAACTATTTTGCTCCTAGATGCATCAATGAGCAGAATTTTTCAAAAATGTGGAATTTACAAGAGTGTTGAAAAAAAACGGTATCCGGGGCACAATACAGAAAATCTTTTACAAGAAAAGTTGTAGCAAATTGTGCCCTTACCACAACGGTCTCTAACTATTTTGCTCCCAGATGCATCAATGAGCAGAATTTTTCAAAAATGTGGAAATTACAAGAGTGTTGAAAAAAAACGGTATCCGGAGCACAATACAGAAAATCTTTTACAACAAAAGTTGTAGCAAAGTGTGCCCTTAACACAACGGTCTGTAACTTTTTTGCTCCCAGATGCATCAATGAGCACAATTTTTCCAAAATGTGGACATTACAAGAGTGTTGAAAAAGAACGGTATCCGTGGCACAATACAGAAAATCTTTTACAACAAAAGTTGTAGCAAATTGTACCCTTAACACAATGGTCTCTAACTATTTTGCTCCCAGATGCATCAATGAGCAGAATTTTTCAAAAATGTGGAAATTACAAGAGTGTTGAAAAAAAACGGTATCCGGGGCACAATACAGAAAATCTTTTACAACAAAAGTTGTAGCAAATTGTGCCCTTAACACAACGGTCTCTAACTATTTTGCTCCCAGATGCATCAATGAGCAGAATTTTTCAAAAATGTGGAAATTACAAGAGTGTTGAAAAAAAACGGTATCCGGAGCACAATACAGAAAAACTTTTACTACAAAAGTTGTAGCAAATTGTACCCTTAACACAATGGTCTGTAACTTTTTTGCTCCCAGATGCATCAATGAGCAGAGTTTTTCAAAAATGTGGAAATTACAAGAGTGTTGAAAAAAAACGGTATCCGGAGCACAATACAGAAAAACTTTTACTACAAAAGTTGTAGCAAATTGTACCCTTAACACAATGGTCTGTAACTTTTTTGCTCCCAGATGCATCAATGAGCAGAATTTTTCAAAAATGTGGAAATTACAAGAGTGTTGAAAAAAAACGGTATCCGGGGCACAATACAGAAAATCTTTTACAACAAAAGTTGTAGCAAAGTGTGCCCTTAACACAACGGTCTGTAACTTTTTTGCTCCCAGATGCATCAATGAGCAGAATTTTTCAAAAATGTGGAAATTACAAGAGTGTTGAAAAAAAACGGTATCCGGGGCACAATACAGAAAATCTTTTACAACAAAAGTTGTAGCAAATTGTGCCCTTAACACAACGGTCTCTAACTATTTTGCTCCCAGATGCATCAATGAGCAGAATTTTTCAAAAATGTGGAAATTACAAGAGTGTTGAAAAAAAACGGTATCCGGGGCACAATACAGAAAATCTTTTACAACAAAAGTTGTAGCAAATTGTGCCCTTAACACAACGGTCTCTAACTGTTTTGCTCCCAGATGCATCAATGAGCAGAATTTTTCAATAATGTGGAAATTACAAGAGTGTTGAAAAAAAACGGTATCCGGAGCACAATACAGAAAAACTTTTACTACATAAGTTGTAGCAAATTGTACCCTTAACACAAGGGTCTGTAACTTTTTTGCTCCCAGATGCATCAATGAGCACAATTTTTCAAAAATGTGGACATTACAAGAGTGTTGAAAAAAAACGGTATCCGTGGCACAATACAGAAAATCTTTTACAACAAAAGTTGTAGCAAATTGTGCCCTTAACATAACGGTCTGTCACTTTTTTGCTCCCAGATGCATCAATGAGCAGAATTTTTCAAAAATGTGGAAATTACAAGAGTGTTGAAAAAAAACGGTATCCGGACCACAATACAGAAAAACTTTTACTACAAAAGTTGTAGCAAATTGTACCCTTAACACAACGGTCTCTAACTATTTTGCTCCCAGATGCATCAATGAGCAGAATTTTTCAAAAATGTGGAAATTACAAGAGTGTTGAAAAAAAACGGTATCCGGAGCACAATACAGAAAAACTTTTACTACAAAAGTTGTAGCAAATTGTACCCTTAACACAATGGTCTGTAACTTTTTTGCTCCCAGATGCATCAATGAGCAGAGTTTTTCAAAAATGTGGAAATTACAAGAGTGTTGAAAAAAAACGGTATCCGGAGCACAATACAGAAAAACTTTTACTACAAAAGTTGTAGCAAATTGTACCCTTAACACAATGGTCTGTAACTTTTTTGCTCCCAGATGCATCAATGAGCAGAATTTTTCAAAAATGTGGAAATTACAAGAGTGTTGAAAAAAAACGGTATCCGGGGCACAATACAGAAAATCTTTTACAACAAAAGTTGTAGCAAAGTGTGCCCTTAACACAACGGTCTGTAACTTTTTTGCTCCCAGATGCATCAATGAGCAGAATTTTTCAAAAATGTGGAAATTACAAGAGTGTTGAAAAAAAACGGTATCCGGGGCACAATACAGAAAATCTTTTACAACAAAAGTTGTAGCAAATTGTGCCCTTAACACAACGGTCTCTAACTATTTTGCTCCCAGATGCATCAATGAGCAGAATTTTTCAAAAATGTGGAAATTACAAGAGTGTTGAAAAAAAACGGTATCCGGGGCACAATACAGAAAATCTTTTACAACAAAAGTTGTAGCAAATTGTGCCCTTAACACAACGGTCTCTAACTGTTTTGCTCCCAGATGCATCAATGAGCAGAATTTTTCAATAATGTGGAAATTACAAGAGTGTTGAAAAAAAACGGTATCCGGAGCACAATACAGAAAAACTTTTACTACATAAGTTGTAGCAAATTGTACCCTTAACACAAGGGTCTGTAACTTTTTTGCTCCCAGATGCATCAATGAGCACAATTTTTCAAAAATGTGGACATTACAAGAGTGTTGAAAAAAAACGGTATCCGTGGCACAATACAGAAAATCTTTTACAACAAAAGTTGTAGCAAATTGTGCCCTTAACATAACGGTCTGTCACTTTTTTGCTCCCAGATGCATCAATGAGCAGAATTTTTCAAAAATGTGGAAATTACAAGAGTGTTGAAAAAAAACGGTATCCGGACCACAATACAGAAAAACTTTTACTACAAAAGTTGTAGCAAATTGTACCCTTAACACAATGGTCTGTAACTTTTTTGCTCCCAGATGCATCAATGAGCAGAATTTTTCAAAAATGTGGAAATTACAAGAGTGTTGAAAAAAAACGGTATCCGGGGCACAATACAGAAAATCGTTTACAACAAAAGTTGTAGCAAATTGTGCCCTTAACACAACGGTCTCTAACTATTTTGCTCCCAGATGCATCAATGAGCAGAATTTTTCAAAAATGTGGAAATTACAAGAGTGTTGAAAAAAAACGGTATCCGGGGCACAATAAAGAAAATCTTTTACAACAAAAGTTGTAGCAAATTGTGCCCTTAACACAACGGTCTGTAACTTTTTTGCTCCCAGATGCATCAATGAGCAGAATTTTTCAAAAATGTGGAAATTACAAGAGTGTTGAAAAAAAACGGTATCCGGAGCACAATACAGAAAAACTTTTACTACAAAAGTTGTAGCAAATTGTACCCTTAACACAATGGTCTGTAACTTTTTTGCTCCCAGTTGCATCAATGAGCAGAATTTTTCAAAAATGTGGAAATTACAAGAGTGTTGAAAAAAAACGGTATCCGTGGCACAATACAGAAAATCTTTTACAACAAAAGTTGTAGCAAAGTGTGCCCTTAACACAACGGTCTCTAACTATTTTGCTCCCAGATGCATCAATGAGCAGAATTTTTCAAAAATGTGGAAATTACAAGAGTGTGGAAAAAAACGGTATCCGGAGCACAATACAGAAAAACTTTTACTACAAAAGTTGTAGCAAATTGTACCCTTAACACAACGGTCTGTAACTTTTTTGCTCCCAGTTGCATCAATGAGCAGAATTTTTCAAAAATGTGGAAATTACAAGAGTGTTGAAAAAAAACGGTATCCGTGGCACAATACAGAAAATCTTTTACAACAAAAGTTGTAGCAAAGTGTGCCCTTAACACAACGGTCTCTAACTATTTTGCTCCCAGATGCATCAATGAGCAGAATTTTTCAAAAATGTGGAAATTACAAGAGTGTTGAAAAAAAACGGTATCCGGGGCACAATACAGAAAATCTTTTACAACAAAAGTTGTAGCAAAGTGTGCCCTTAACACAACGGTCTCTAACTATTTTGCTCCCAGATGCATCAATGAGCAGAATTTTTCAAAAATGTGGAAATTACAAGAGTGTGGAAAAAAACGGTATCCGGAGCACAATACAGAAAAACTTTTACTACAAAAGTTGTAGCAAATTGTACCCTTAACACAATGGTCTGTAACTTTTTTGCTCCCAGTTGCATCAATGAGCAGAATTTTTCAAAAATGTGGAAATTACAAGAGTGTTGAAAAAAAACGGTATCCGTGGCACAATACAGAAAATCTTTTACAACAAAAGTTGTAGCAAAGTGTGCCCTTAACACAACGGTCTCTAACTATTTTGCTCCCAGATGCATCAATGAGCAGAATTTTTCAAAAATGTGGAAATTACAAGAGTGTGGAAAAAAACGGTATCCGGAGCACAATACAGAAAAACTTTTACTACAAAAGTTTTAGCAAATTGTGCCCTTAACACAATGGTCTGTAACTTTTTTGCTCCCAGATGCATCAATGAGCAGAATTTTTCAAAAATGTGGAAATTACAAGAGTGTTGAAAAAAGACGGTATCCGGGGCACAATAAAGAAAATCTTTTACAACAAAAGTTGTAGCAAATTGTGCCCTTAACACAACGGTCTGTAACTTTTTTGCTCCCAGATGCATCAATGAGCAGAATTTTTCAAAAATGTGGAAATTACAAGAGTGTTGAAAAAAAACGGTATCCGGAGCACAATACAGAAAAACTTTTACTACAAAAGTTGTAGCAAATTGTGCCCTTAACACAACGGTCTCTAACTATTTTGCTCCCAGATGCATCAATGAGCAGAATTTTTCAAAAATGTGGAAATTACAAGAGTGTTGAAAAAAAACGGTATCCGGAGCACAATACAGAAAAACTTTTACTACAAAAGTTGTAGCAAATTGTACCCTTAACACAACGGTCTCTAACTATTTTGCTCCCAGATGCATCAATGAGCAGAATTTTTCAAAAATGTGGAAATTACAAGAGTGTTGAAAAAAAACGGTATCCGGGGCACAATACAGAAAATCTTTTACAACAAAAGTTGTAGCAAATTGTGCCCTTACCACAACGGTCTCTAACTATTTTGCTCCCAGATGCATCAATGAGCAGAATTTTTCAAAAATGTGGAATTTACAAGAGTGTTGAAAAAAAACGGTATCCGGGGCACAATACAGAAAATCTTTTACAAGAAAAGTTGTAGCAAATTGTGCCCTTACCACAACGGTCTCTAACTATTTTGCTCCCAGATGCATCAATGAGCAGAATTTTTCAAAAATGTGGAATTTACAAGAGTGTTGAAAAAAAACGGTATCCGGGGCACAATACAGAAAATCTTTTACAACAAAAGTTGTAGCAAAGTGTGCCCTTAACACAACGGTCTGTAACTTTTTTGCTCCCAGATGCATCAATGAGCACAATTTTTCCAAAATGTGGACATTACAAGAGTGTTGAAAAAGAACGGTATCCGTGGCACAATACAGAAAATCTTTTACAACAAAAGTTGTAGCAAATTGTACCCTTAACACAATGGTCTCTAACTATTTTGCTCCCAGATGCATCAATGAGCACAATTTTTCCAAAATGTGGACATTACAAGAGTGTTGAAAAAAAACGGTATCCGGGGCACAATACAGAAAATCTTTTACAACAAAAGTTGTAGCAAATTGTGCCCTTAACACAACGGTCTGTAACTTTTTTGCTCCCAGATGCATCAATGAGCAGAGTTTTTCAAAAATGTGGAAATTACAAGAGTGTTGAAAAAAAACGGTATCCGGAGCACAATACAGAAAAACTTTTACTACAAAAGTTGTAGCAAATTGTACCCTTAACACAATGGTCTGTAACTTTTTTGCTCCCAGATGCATCAATGAGCAGAATTTTTCAAAAATGTGGAAATTACAAGAGTGTTGAAAAAAAACGGTATCCGGGGCACAATACAGAAAATCTTTTACAACAAAAGTTGTAGCAAATTGTGCCCTTAACACAACGGTCTCTAACTATTTTGCTCCCAGATGCATCAATGAGCAGAATTTTTCAAAAATGTGGAAATTACAAGAGTGTTGAAAAAAGACGGTATCCGGGGCACAATAAAGAAAATCTTTTACAACAAAAGTTGTAGCAAATTGTGCCCTTAACACAACGGTCTGTAACTTTTTTGCTCCCAGATGCATCAATGAGCAGAATTTTTCAAAAATGTGGAAATTACAAGAGTGTTGAAAAAAAACGGTATCCGGAGCACAATACAGAAAAACTTTTACTACAAAAGTTGTAGCAAATTGTACCCTTAACACAATGGTCTGTAACTTTTTTGCTCCCAGTTGCATCAATGAGCAGAATTTTTCAAAAATGTGGAAATTACAAGAGTGTTGAAAAAAAACGGTATCCGTGGCACAATACAGAAAATATTTTACAACAAAAGTTGTAGCAAAGTGTGCCCTTAACACAACGGTCTGTAACTTTTTTGCTCCCAGATGCATCAATGAGCACAATTTTTCCAAAATGTGGACATTACAAGAGTGTTGAAAAAGAACGGTATCCGTGGCACAATACAGAAAATCTTTTACAACAAAAGTTGTAGCAAATTGTGCCCTTAACACAACGGTCTGTAACTTTTTTGCTCCCAGATGCATCAATGAGCAGAATTTTTCAAAAATGTGGAAATTACAAGAGTGTTGAAAAAAAACGGTATCCGGAGCACAATACAGAAAAACTTTTACTACAAAAGTTGTAGCAAATTGTACCCTTAACACAATGGTCTGTAACTTTTTTGCTCCCAGATGCATCAATGAGCAGAATTTTTCAAAAATGTGGAAATTACAAGAGTGTTGAAAAAAAACGGTATCCGGAGCACAATACAGAAAAACTTTTACTACAAAAGTTGTAGCAAATTGTGCCCTTAACACAACGGTCTCTAACTATTTTGCTCCCAGATGCATCAATGAGCAGAATTTTTCAAAAATGTGGAAATTACAAGAGTGTTGAAAAAAAACGGTATCCGGAGCACAATACAGAAAAACTTTTACTACAAAAGTTGTAGCAAATTGTACCCTTAACACAACGGTCTCTAACTATTTTGCTCCCAGATGCATCAATGAGCAGAATTTTTCAAAAATGTGGAAATTACAAGAGTGTTGAAAAAAAACGGTATCCGGGGCACAATACAGAAAATCTTTTACAACAAAAGTTGTAGCAAATTGTGCCCTTACCACAACGGTCTCTAACTATTTTGCTCCCAGATGCATCAATGAGCAGAATTTTTCAAAAATGTGGAATTTACAAGAGTGTTGAAAAAAAACGGTATCCGGGGCACAATACAGAAAATCTTTTACAAGAAAAGTTGTAGCAAATTGTGCCCTTACCACAACGGTCTCTAACTATTTTGCTCCCAGATGCATCAATGAGCAGAATTTTTCAAAAATGTGGAATTTACAAGAGTGTTGAAAAAAAACGGTATCCGGGGCACAATACAGAAAATCTTTTACAACAAAAGTTGTAGCAAAGTGTGCCCTTAACACAACGGTCTGTAACTTTTTTGCTCCCAGATGCATCAATGAGCACAATTTTTCCAAAATGTGGACATTACAAGAGTGTTGAAAAAGAACGGTATCCGTGGCACAATACAGAAAATCTTTTACAACAAAAGTTGTAGCAAATTGTACCCTTAACACAATGGTCTCTAACTATTTTGCTCCCAGATGCATCAATGAGCACAATTTTTCCAAAATGTGGACATTACAAGAGTGTTGAAAAAAAACGGTATCCGGGGCACAATACAGAAAATCTTTTACAACAAAAGTTGTAGCAAATTGTGCCCTTAACACAACGGTCTGTAACTTTTTTGCTCCCAGATGCATCAATGAGCAGAGTTTTTCAAAAATGTGGAAATTACAAGAGTGTTGAAAAAAAACGGTATCCGGAGCACAATACAGAAAAACTTTTACTACAAAAGTTGTAGCAAATTGTACCCTTAACACAATGGTCTGTAACTTTTTTGCTCCCAGATGCATCAATGAGCAGAATTTTTCAAAAATGTGGAAATTACAAGAGTGTTGAAAAAAAACGGTATCCGGGGCACAATACAGAAAATCTTTTACAACAAAAGTTGTAGCAAATTGTGCCCTTAACACAACGGTCTCTAACTATTTTGCTCCCAGATGCATCAATGAGCAGAATTTTTCAAAAATGTGGAAATTACAAGAGTGTTGAAAAAAAACTGTATCCGGAGCACAATACAGAAAAACTTTTACTACAAAAGTTGTAGCAAATTGTACCCTTAACACAACGGTCTCTAACTATTTTGCTCCCAGATGCATCAATGAGCAGAATTTTTCAAAAATGTGGAAATTACAAGAGTGTTGAAAAAAAACGGTATCCGGGGCACAATACAGAAAATCTTTTACAACAAAAGTTGTAGCAAATTGTGCCCTTACCACAACGGTCTCTAACTATTTTGCTCCTAGATGCATCAATGAGCAGAATTTTTCAAAAATGTGGAATTTACAAGAGTGTTGAAAAAAAACGGTATCCGGGGCACAATACAGAAAATCTTTTACAAGAAAAGTTGTAGCAAATTGTGCCCTTACCACAACGGTCTCTAACTATTTTGCTCCCAGATGCATCAATGAGCAGAATTTTTCAAAAATGTGGAAATTACAAGAGTCTTGAAAAAAAACGGTATCCGGAGCACAATACAGAAAATCTTTTACAACAAAAGTTGTAGCAAAGTGTGCCCTTAACACAACGGTCTGTAACTTTTTTGCTCCCAGATGCATCAATGAGCACAATTTTTCCAAAATGTGGACATTACAAGAGTGTTGAAAAAGAACGGTATCCGTGGCACAATACAGAAAATCTTTTACAACAAAAGTTGTAGCAAATTGTACCCTTAACACAATGGTCTCTAACTATTTTGCTCCCAGATGCATCAATGAGCAGAATTTTTCAAAAATGTGGAAATTACAAGAGTGTTGAAAAAAAACGGTATCCGGGGCACAATACAGAAAATCTTTTACAACAAAAGTTGTAGCAAAGTGTGCCCTTAACACAACGGTCTGTAACTTTTTTGCTCCCAGATGCATCAATGAGCAGAGTTTTTCAAAAATGTGGAAATTACAAGAGTGTTGAAAAAAAACGGTATCCGGAGCACAATACAGAAAAACTTTTACTACAAAAGTTGTAGCAAATTGTACCCTTAACACAATGGTCTGTAACTTTTTTGCTCCCAGATGCATCAATGAGCAGAATTTTTCAAAAATGTGGAAATTACAAGAGTGTTGAAAAAAAACGGTATCCGGGGCACAATACAGAAAATCTTTTACAACAAAAGTTGTAGCAAATTGTGCCCTTAACACAACGGTCTCTAACTATTTTGCTCCCAGATGCATCAATGAGCAGAATTTTTCAAAAATGTGGAAATTACAAGAGTGTTGAAAAAAAACTGTATCCGGAGCACAATACAGAAAAACTTTTACTACAAAAGTTGTAGCAAATTGTACCCTTAACACAACGGTCTCTAACTATTTTGCTCCCAGATGCATCAATGAGCAGAATTTTTCAAAAATGTGGAAATTACAAGAGTGTTGAAAAAAAACGGTATCCGGGGCACAATACAGAAAATCTTTTACAACAAAAGTTGTAGCAAATTGTGCCCTTACCACAACGGTCTCTAACTATTTTGCTCCTAGATGCATCAATGAGCAGAATTTTTCAAAAATGTGGAATTTACAAGAGTGTTGAAAAAAAACGGTATCCGGAGCACAATACAGAAAATCTTTTACAACAAAAGTTGTAGCAAAGTGTGCCCTTAACACAACGGTCTGTAACTTTTTTGCTCCCAGATGCATCAATGAGCACAATTTTTCCAAAATGTGGACATTACAAGAGTGTTGAAAAAGAACGGTATCCGTGGCACAATACAGAAAATCTTTTACAACAAAAGTTGTAGCAAATTGTACCCTTAACACAATGGTCTCTAACTATTTTGCTCCCAGATGCATCAATGAGCAGAATTTTTCAAAAATGTGGAAATTACAAGAGTGTTGAAAAAAAACGGTATCCGGGGCACAATACAGAAAATCTTTTACAACAAAAGTTGTAGCAAAGTGTGCCCTTAACACAACGGTCTGTAACTTTTTTGCTCCCAGATGCATCAATGAGCACAATTTTTCCAAAATGTGGACATTACAAGAGTGTTGAAAAAGAACGGTATCCGTGGCAAAATACAGAAAATCTTTTACAACAAAAGTTGTAGCAAATTGTACCCTTAACACAACGGTCTGTAACTTTTTTGCTCCCAGATGCATCAATGAGCACAATTTTTCAAAAATGTGGACATTACAAGAGTGTTGAAAAAAAACGGTATACGGAGCACAATACAGAAAAACTTTTACTACAAAAGTTGTAGCAAATTGTGCCCTTAACACAACGGTCTGTAACTTTTTTGCTCCCAGATGCATCAATGAGCAGAGTTTTTCAAAAATGTGGAAATTACAAGAGTGTTGAAAAAAAACGGTATCCGGAGCACAATACAGAAAAACTTTTACTACAAAAGTTGTAGCAAATTGTACCCTTAACACAATGGTCTGTAACTTTTTTGCTCCCAGATGCATCAATGAGCAGAATTTTTCAAAAATGTGGAAATTACAAGAGTGTTGAAAAAAAACGGTATCCGGGGCACAATACAGAAAATCTTTTACAACAAAAGTTGTAGCAAAGTGTGCCCTTAACACAACGGTCTGTAACTTTTTTGCTCCCAGATGCATCAATGAGCAGAATTTTTCAAAAATGTGGAAATTACAAGAGTGTTGAAAAAAAACGGTATCCGGGGCACAATACAGAAAATCTTTTACAACAAAAGTTGTAGCAAATTGTGCCCTTAACACAACGGTCTCTAACTATTTTGCTCCCAGATGCATCAATGAGCAGAATTTTTCAAAAATGTGGAAATTACAAGAGTGTTGAAAAAAAACGGTATCCGGGGCACAATACAGAAAATCTTTTACAACAAAAGTTGTAGCAAATTGTGCCCTTAACACAACGGTCTCTAACTGTTTTGCTCCCAGATGCATCAATGAGCAGAATTTTTCAATAATGTGGAAATTACAAGAGTGTTGAAAAAAAACGGTATCCGGAGCACAATACAGAAAAACTTTTACTACATAAGTTGTAGCAAATTGTACCCTTAACACAAGGGTCTGTAACTTTTTTGCTCCCAGATGCATCAATGAGCACAATTTTTCAAAAATGTGGACATTACAAGAGTGTTGAAAAAAAACGGTATCCGTGGCACAATACAGAAAATCTTTTACAACAAAAGTTGTAGCAAATTGTGCCCTTAACATAACGGTCTGTCACTTTTTTGCTCCCAGATGCATCAATGAGCAGAATTTTTCAAAAATGTGGAAATTACAAGAGTGTTGAAAAAAAACGGTATCCGGACCACAATACAGAAAAACTTTTACTACAAAAGTTGTAGCAAATTGTGCCCTTAACACAACGGTCTCTAACTATTTTGCTCCCAGATGCATCAATGAGCAGAATTTTTCAAAAATGTGGAAATTACAAGAGTGTGGAAAAAAACGGTATCCGGAGCACAATACAGAAAAACTTTTACTACAAAAGTTTTAGCAAATTGTGCCCTTAACACAATGGTCTGTAACTTTTTTGCTCCCAGATGCATCAATGAGCAGAATTTTTCAAAAATGTGGAAATTACAAGAGTGTTGAAAAAAAACGGTATCCGGGGCACAATAAAGAAAATCTTTTACAACAAAAGTTGTAGCAAATTGTGCCCTTAACACAACGGTCTGTAACTTTTTTGCTCCCAGATGCATCAATGAGCAGAATTTTTCAAAAATGTGGAAATTACAAGAGTGTTGAAAAAAAACGGTATCCGGAGCACAATACAGAAAAACTTTTACTACAAAAGTTGTAGCAAATTGTACCCTTAACACAATGGTCTGTAACTTTTTTGCTCCCAGTTGCATCAATGAGCAGAATTTTTCAAAAATGTGGAAATTACAAGAGTGTTGAAAAAAAACGGTATCCGTGGCACAATACAGAAAATCTTTTACAACAAAAGTTGTAGCAAAGTGTGCCCTTAACACAACGGTCTCTAACTATTTTGCTCCCAGATGCATCAATGAGCAGAATTTTTCAAAAATGTGGAAATTACAAGAGTGTGGAAAAAAACGGTATCCGGAGCACAATACAGAAAAACTTTTACTACAAAAGTTTTAGCAAATTGTGCCCTTAACACAATGGTCTGTAACTTTTTTGCTCCCAGATGCATCAATGAGCAGAATTTTTCAAAAATGTGGAAATTACAAGAGTGTTGAAAAAAAACGGTATCCGGGGCACAATAAAGAAAATCTTTTACAACAAAAGTTGTAGCAAATTGTGCCCTTAACACAACGGTCTGTAACTTTTTTGCTCCCAGATGCATCAATGAGCAGAATTTTTCAAAAATGTGGAAATTACAAGAGTGTTGAAAAAAAACGGTATCCGGAGCACAATACAGAAAAACTTTTACTACAAAAGTTGTAGCAAATTGTACCCTTAACACAATGGTCTGTAACTTTTTTGCTCCCAGTTGCATCAATGAGCAGAATTTTTCAAAAATGTGGAAATTACAAGAGTGTTGAAAAAAAACGGTATCCGTGGCACAATACAGAAAATATTTTACAACAAAAGTTGTAGCAAAGTGTGCCCTTAACACAACGGTCTGTAACTTTTTTGCTCCCAGATGCATCAATGAGCACAATTTTTCCAAAATGTGGACATTACAAGAGTGTTGAAAAAGAACGGTATCCGTGGCACAATACAGAAAATCTTTTACAACAAAAGTTGTAGCAAATTGTGCCCTTAACACAACGGTCTGTAACTTTTTTGCTCCCAGATGCATCAATGAGCAGAATTTTTCAAAAATGTGGAAATTACAAGAGTGTTGAAAAAAAACGGTATCCGGAGCACAATACAGAAAAACTTTTACTACAAAAGTTGTAGCAAATTGTACCCTTAACACAATGGTCTGTAACTTTTTTGCTCCCAGATGCATCAATGAGCAGAATTTTTCAAAAATGTGGAAATTACAAGAGTGTTGAAAAAAAACGGTATCCGGAGCACAATACAGAAAAACTTTTACTACAAAAGTTGTAGCAAATTGTACCCTTAACACAACGGTCTCTAACTATTTTGCTCCCAGATGCATCAATGAGCAGAATTTTTCAAAAATGTGGAAATTACAAGAGTGTTGAAAAAAAACGGTATCCGGAGCACAATACAGAAAAACTTTTACTACAAAAGTTGTAGCAAATTGTACCCTTAACACAACGGTCTCTAACTATTTTGCTCCCAGATGCATCAATGAGCAGAATTTTTCAAAAATGTGGAAATTACAAGAGTGTTGAAAAAAAACGGTATCCGGGGCACAATACAGAAAATCTTTTACAACAAAAGTTGTAGCAAATTGTGCCCTTACCACAACGGTCTCTAACTATTTTGCTCCCAGATGCATCAATGAGCAGAATTTTTCAAAAATGTGGAATTTACAAGAGTGTTGAAAAAAAACGGTATCCGGGGCACAATACAGAAAATCTTTTACAAGAAAAGTTGTAGCAAATTGTGCCCTTACCACAACGGTCTCTAACTATTTTGCTCCCAGATGCATCAATGAGCAGAATTTTTCAAAAATGTGGAAATTACAAGAGTGTTGAAAAAAAACGGTATCCGGGGCACAATACAGAAAATCTTTTACAACAAAAGTTGTAGCAAATTGTACCCTTAACACAACGGTCTCTAACTATTTTGCTCCCAGATGCATCAATGAGCAGAATTTTTCAAAAATGTGGAAATTACAAGAGTGTTGAAAAAAAACGGTATCCGGGGCACAATAAAGAAAATCTTTTACAACAAAAGTTGTAGCAAATTGTGCCCTTAACACAACGGTCTGTAACTTTTTTGCTCCCAGATGCATCAATGAGCAGAATTTTTCAAAAATGTGGAAATTACAAGAGTGTTGAAAAAAAACGGTATCCGGAGCACAATACAGAAAAACTTTTACTACAAAAGTTGTAGCAAATTGTACCCTTAACACAATGGTCTGTAACTTTTTTGCTCCCAGTTGCATCAATGAGCAGAATTTTTCAAAAATGTGGAAATTACAAGAGTGTTGAAAAAAAACGGTATCCGTGGCACAATACAGAAAATATTTTACAACAAAAGTTGTAGCAAAGTGTGCCCTTAACACAACGGTCTGTAACTTTTTTGCTCCCAGATGCATCAATGAGCAGAATTTTTCAAAAATGTGGAAATTACAAGAGTGTTGAAAAAAAACGGTATCCGGGGCACAATAAAGAAAATCTTTTACAACAAAAGTTGTAGCAAATTGTGCCCTTAACACAACGGTCTGTAACTTTTTTGCTCCCAGATGCATCAATGAGCAGAATTTTTCAAAAATGTGGAAATTACAAGAGTGTTGAAAAAAAACGGTATCCGGAGCACAATACAGAAAAACTTTTACTACAAAAGTTGTAGCAAATTGTACCCTTAACACAATGGTCTGTAACTTTTTTGCTCCCAGTTGCATCAATGAGCAGAATTTTTCAAAAATGTGGAAATTACAAGAGTGTTGAAAAAAAACGGTATCCGTGGCACAATACAGAAAATCTTTTACAACAAAAGTTGTAGCAAAGTGTGCCCTTAACACAACGGTCTCTAACTATTTTGCTCCCAGATGCATCAATGAGCAGAATTTTTCAAAAATGTGGAAATTACAAGAGTGTGGAAAAAAACGGTATCCGGAGCACAATACAGAAAAACTTTTACTACAAAAGTTTTAGCAAATTGTGCCCTTAACACAATGGTCTGTAACTTTTTTGCTCCCAGATGCATCAATGAGCAGAATTTTTCAAAAATGTGGAAATTACAAGAGTGTTGAAAAAAAACGGTATCCGGGGCACAATAAAGAAAATCTTTTACAACAAAAGTTGTAGCAAATTGTGCCCTTAACACAACGGTCTGTAACTTTTTTGCTCCCAGATGCATCAATGAGCAGAATTTTTCAAAAATGTGGAAATTACAAGAGTGTTGAAAAAAAACGGTATCCGGAGCACAATACAGAAAAACTTTTACTACAAAAGTTGTAGCAAATTGTACCCTTAACACAATGGTCTGTAACTTTTTTGCTCCCAGTTGCATCAATGAGCAGAATTTTTCAAAAATGTGGAAATTACAAGAGTGTTGAAAAAAAACGGTATCCGTGGCACAATACAGAAAATATTTTACAACAAAAGTTGTAGCAAAGTGTGCCCTTAACACAACGGTCTGTAACTTTTTTGCTCCCAGATGCATCAATGAGCACAATTTTTCCAAAATGTGGACATTACAAGAGTGTTGAAAAAGAACGGTATCCGTGGCACAATACAGAAAATCTTTTACAACAAAAGTTGTAGCAAATTGTGCCCTTAACACAACGGTCTGTAACTTTTTTGCTCCCAGATGCATCAATGAGCAGAATTTTTCAAAAATGTGGAAATTACAAGAGTGTTGAAAAAAAACGGTATCCGGAGCACAATACAGAAAAACTTTTACTACAAAAGTTGTAGCAAATTGTACCCTTAACACAATGGTCTGTAACTTTTTTGCTCCCAGATGCATCAATGAGCAGAATTTTTCAAAAATGTGGAAATTACAAGAGTGTTGAAAAAAAACGGTATCCGTGGCACAATACAGAAAATATTTTACAACAAAAGTTGTAGCAAAGTGTGCCCTTAACACAACGGTCTGTAACTTTTTTGCTCCCAGATGCATCAATGAGCAGAATTTTTCAAAAATGTGGAAATTACAAGAGTGTTGAAAAAAAACGGTATCCGGGGCACAATAAAGAAAATCTTTTACAACAAAAGTTGTAGCAAATTGTGCCCTTAACACAACGGTCTGTAACTTTTTTGCTCCCAGATGCATCAATGAGCAGAATTTTTCAAAAATGTGGAAATTACAAGAGTGTTGAAAAAAAACGGTATCCGGAGCACAATACAGAAAAACTTTTACTACAAAAGTTGTAGCAAATTGTACCCTTAACACAATGGTCTGTAACTTTTTTGCTCCCAGTTGCATCAATGAGCAGAATTTTTCAAAAATGTGGAAATTACAAGAGTGTTGAAAAAAAACGGTATCCGTGGCACAATACAGAAAATCTTTTACAACAAAAGTTGTAGCAAAGTGTGCCCTTAACACAACGGTCTCTAACTATTTTGCTCCCAGATGCATCAATGAGCAGAATTTTTCAAAAATGTGGAAATTACAAGAGTGTGGAAAAAAACGGTATCCGGAGCACAATACAGAAAAACTTTTACTACAAAAGTTTTAGCAAATTGTGCCCTTAACACAATGGTCTGTAACTTTTTTGCTCCCAGATGCATCAATGAGCAGAATTTTTCAAAAATGTGGAAATTACAAGAGTGTTGAAAAAAAACGGTATCCGGGGCACAATAAAGAAAATCTTTTACAACAAAAGTTGTAGCAAATTGTGCCCTTAACACAACGGTCTGTAACTTTTTTGCTCCCAGATGCATCAATGAGCAGAATTTTTCAAAAATGTGGAAATTACAAGAGTGTTGAAAAAAAACGGTATCCGGAGCACAATACAGAAAAACTTTTACTACAAAAGTTGTAGCAAATTGTACCCTTAACACAATGGTCTGTAACTTTTTTGCTCCCAGTTGCATCAATGAGCAGAATTTTTCAAAAATGTGGAAATTACAAGAGTGTTGAAAAAAAACGGTATCCGTGGCACAATACAGAAAATATTTTACAACAAAAGTTGTAGCAAAGTGTGCCCTTAACACAACGGTCTGTAACTTTTTTGCTCCCAGATGCATCAATGAGCACAATTTTTCCAAAATGTGGACATTACAAGAGTGTTGAAAAAGAACGGTATCCGTGGCACAATACAGAAAATCTTTTACAACAAAAGTTGTAGCAAATTGTGCCCTTAACACAACGGTCTGTAACTTTTTTGCTCCCAGATGCATCAATGAGCAGAATTTTTCAAAAATGTGGAAATTACAAGAGTGTTGAAAAAAAACGGTATCCGGAGCACAATACAGAAAAACTTTTACTACAAAAGTTGTAGCAAATTGTACCCTTAACACAATGGTCTGTAACTTTTTTGCTCCCAGATGCATCAATGAGCAGAATTTTTCAAAAATGTGGAAATTACAAGAGTGTTGAAAAAAAACGGTATCCGGAGCACAATACAGAAAAACTTTTACTACAAAAGTTGTAGCAAATTGTACCCTTAACACAACGGTCTCTAACTATTTTGCTCCCAGATGCATCAATGAGCAGAATTTTTCAAAAATGTGGAAATTACAAGAGTGTTGAAAAAAAACGGTATCCGGAGCACAATACAGAAAAACTTTTACTACAAAAGTTGTAGCAAATTGTACCCTTAACACAACGGTCTCTAACTATTTTGCTCCCAGATGCATCAATGAGCAGAATTTTTCAAAAATGTGGAAATTACAAGAGTGTTGAAAAAAAACGGTATCCGGGGCACAATACAGAAAATCTTTTACAACAAAAGTTGTAGCAAATTGTGCCCTTACCACAACGGTCTCTAACTATTTTGCTCCCAGATGCATCAATGAGCAGAATTTTTCAAAAATGTGGAAATTACAAGAGTGTGGAAAAAAACGGTATCCGGAGCACAATACAGAAAAACTTTTACTACAAAAGTTTTAGCAAATTGTGCCCTTAACACAATGGTCTGTAACTTTTTTGCTCCCAGATGCATCAATGAGCAGAATTTTTCAAAAATGTGGAAATTACAAGAGTGTTGAAAAAAAACGGTATCCGGAGCACAATACAGAAAAACTTTTACTACAAAAGTTGTAGCAAATTGTGCCCTTAACACAACGGTCTCTAACTATTTTGCTCCCAGATGCATCAATGAGCAGAATTTTTCAAAAATGTGGAAATTACAAGAGTGTTGAAAAAAAACGGTATCCGGAGCACAATACAGAAAAACTTTTACTACAAAAGTTGTAGCAAATTGTACCCTTAACACAACGGTCTCTAACTATTTTGCTCCCAGATGCATCAATGAGCAGAATGTTTCAAAAATGTGGAAATTACAAGAGTGTTGAAAAAAAACGGTATCCGGAGCACAATACAGAAAAACTTTTACTACAAAAGTTGTAGCAAATTGTACCCTTAACACAACGGTCTCTAACTATTTTGCTCCCAGATGCATCAATGAGCAGAATTTTTCAAAAATGTGGAAATTACAAGAGTGTTGAAAAAAAACGGTATCCGGGGCACAATACAGAAAATCTTTTACAACAAATGTTGTAGCAAATTGTGCCCTTACCACAACGGTCTCTAACTATTTTGCTCCCAGATGCATCAATGAGCAGAATTTTTCAAAAATGTGGAATTTACAAGAGTGTTGAAAAAAAACGGTATCCGGGGCACAATACAGAAAATCTTTTACAAGAAAAGTTGTAGCAAATTGTGCCCTTACCACAACGGTCTCTAACTATTTTGCTCCCAGATGCATCAATGAGCAGAATTTTTCAAAAATGTGGAAATTACAAGAGTGTTGAAAAAAAACGGTATCCGGGGCACAATACAGAAAATCTTTTACAACAAAAGTTGTAGCAAATTGTACCCTTAACACAACGGTCTCTAACTATTTTGCTCCCAGATGCATCAATGAGCAGAATTTTTCAAAAATGTGGAAATTACAAGAGTGTTGAAAAAAAACGGTATCCGGAGCACAATACAGAAAAACTTTTACTACAAAAGTTGTAGCAAATTGTACCCTTAACACAATGGTCTGTAACTTTTTTGCTCCCAGATGCATCAATGAGCAGAATTTTTCAAAAATGTGGAAATTACAAGAGTGTTGAAAAAAAGCGGTATCCGGAGCACAATACAGAAAAACTTTTACTACAAAAGTTGTAGCAAATTGTACCCTTAACACAACGGTCTCTAACTATTTTGCTCCCAGATGCATCAATGAGCAGAATTTTTCAAAAATGTGGAAATTACAAGAGTGTTGAAAAAAAACGGTATCCGGGGCACAATACAGAAAATCTTTTACAACAAAAGTTGTAGCAAATTGTGCCCTTACCACAACGGTCTCTAACTATTTTGCTCCTAGATGCATCAATGAGCAGAATTTTTCAAAAATGTGGAATTTACAAGAGTGTTGAAAAAAAACGGTATCCGGGGCACAATACAGAAAATCTTTTACAAGAAAAGTTGTAGCAAATTGTGCCCTTACCACAACGGTCTCTAACTATTTTGCTCCCAGATGCATCAATTAGCAGAATTTTTCAAAAATGTGGAAATTACAAGAGTGTTGAAAAAAAACGGTATCCGGAGCACAATACAGAAAATCTTTTACAACAAAAGTTGTAGCAAAGTGTGCCCTTAACACAACGGTCTGTAACTTTTTTGCTCCCAGATGCATCAATGAGCACAATTTTTCCAAAATGTGGACATTACAAGAGTGTTGAAAAAGAACGGTATCCGTGGCACAATACAGAAAATCTTTTACAACAAAAGTTGTAGCAAATTGTGCCCTTAACACAACGGTCTGTAACTTTTTTGCTCCCAGATGCATCAATGAGCACAATTTTTCAAAAATGTGGACATTACAAGAGTGTTGAAAAAAAACGGTATCCGGAGCACAATACAGAAAAACTTTTACTACAAAAGTTGTAGCAAATTGTGCCCTTAACACAACGGTCTGTAACTTTTTTGCTCCCAGATGCATCAATGAGCACAGTTTTTCAAAAATGTGGAAATTACAAGAGTGTTGAAAAAAAACGGTATCCGGAGCACAATACAGAAAAACTTTTACTACAAAAGTTGTAGCAAATTGTACCCTTAACACAATGGTCTGTAACTTTTTTGCTCCCAGATGCATCAATGAGCAGAATTTTTCAAAAATGTGGAAATTACAAGAGTGTTGAAAAAAAACGGTATCCGGGGCACAATACAGAAAATCTTTTACAACAAAAGTTGTAGCAAATTGTGCCCTTAACACAACGGTCTCTAACTATTTTGCTCCCAGATGCATCAATGAGCAGAATTTTTCAAAAATGTGGAAATTACAAGAGTGTTGAAAAAAAACTGTATCCGGAGCACAATACAGAAAAACTTTTACTACAAAAGTTGTAGCAAATTGTACCCTTAACACAACGGTCTCTAACTATTTTGCTCCCAGATGCATCAATGAGCAGAATTTTTCAAAAATGTGGAAATTACAAGAGTGTTGAAAAAGAACGGTATCCGGGGCACAATACAGAAAATCTTTTACAACAAAAGTTGTAGCAAATTGTGCCCTTACCACAACGGTCTCTAACTATTTTGCTCCTAGATGCATCAATGAGCAGAATTTTTCAAAAATGTGGAATTTACAAGAGTGTTGAAAAAAAACGGTATCCGGGGCACAATACAGAAAATCTTTTACAAGAAAAGTTGTAGCAAATTGTGCCCTTACCACAACGGTCTCTAACTATTTTGCTCCCAGATGCATCAATGAGCAGAATTTTTCAAAAATGTGGAAATTACAAGAGTGTTGAAAAAAAACGGTATCCGGAGCACAATACAGAAAATCTTTTACAACAAAAGTTGTAGCAAAGTGTGCCCTTAACACAACGGTCTGTAACTTTTTTGCTCCCAGATGCATCAATGAGCACAATTTTTCCAAAATGTGGACATTACAAGAGTGTTGAAAAAGAACGGTATCCGTGGCACAATACAGAAAATCTTTTACAACAAAAGTTGTAGCAAATTGTGCCCTTAACACAACGGTATGTAACTTTTTTGCTCCCAGATGCATCAATGAGCACAATTTTTCAAAAATGTGGACATTACAAGAGTGTTGAAAAAAAACGGTATCCGGAGCACAATACAGAAAAACTTTTACTACAAAAGTTGTAGCAAATTGTGCCCTTAACACAACGGTCTGTAACTTTTTTGCTCCCAGATGCATCAATGAGCAGAGTTTTTCAAAAATGTGGAAATTACAAGAGTGTTGAAAAAAAACGGTATCCGGAGCACAATACAGAAAAACTTTTACTACAAAAGTTGTAGCAAATTGTACCCTTAACACAATGGTCTGTAACTTTTTTGCTCCCAGATGCATCAATGAGCAGAATTTTTCAAAAATGTGGAAATTACAAGAGTGTTGAAAAAAAACGGTATCCGGGGCACAATACAGAAAATCTTTTACAACAAAAGTTGTAGCAAATTGTGCCCTTAACACAACGGTCTCTAACTATTTTGCTCCCAGATGCATCAATGAGCAGAATTTTTCAAAAATGTGGAAATTACAAGAGTGTTGAAAAAAAACTGTATCCGGAGCACAATACAGAAAAACTTTTACTACAAAAGTTGTAGCAAATTGTACCCTTAACACAACGGTCTCTAACTATTTTGCTCCCAGATGCATCAATGAGCAGAATTTTTCAAAAATGTGGAAATTACAAGAGTGTTGAAAAAGAACGGTATCCGTGGCACAATACAGAAAATCTTTTACAACAAAAGTTGTAGCAAATTGTGCCCTTAACACAACGGTCTGTAACTTTTTTGCTCCCAGATGCATCAATGAGCACAATTTTTCAAAAATGTGGACATTACAAGAGTGTTGAAAAAAAACGGTATCCGGAGCACAATACAGAAAAACTTTTACTACAAAAGTTGTAGCAAATTGTGCCCTTAACACAACGGTCTGTAACTTTTTTGCTCCCAGATGCATCAATGAGCACAGTTTTTCAAGAATGTGGAAATTACAAGAGTGTTGAAAAAAAACGGTATCCGGAGCACAATACAGAAAAACTTTTACTACAAAAGTTGTAGCAAATTGTACCCTTAACACAATGGTCTGTAACTTTTTTGCTCCCAGATGCATCAATGAGCAGAATTTTTCAAAAATGTGGAAATTACAAGAGTGTTGAAAAAAAACGGTATCCGGAGCACAATACAGAAAAACTTTTACTACAAAAGTTGTAGCAAATTGTGCCCTTAACACAACGGTCTGTAGCTTTTTTGCTCCCAGATGCATCAATGAGCAGAGTTTTTCAAAAATGTGGAAATTACAAGAGTGTTGAAAAAAAACGGTATCCGGAGCACAATACAGAAAAACTTTTACTACAAAAGTTGTAGCAAATTGTACCCTTAACACAATGGTCTGTAACTTTTTTGCTCCCAGATGCATCAATGAGCAGAATTTTTCAAAAATGTGGAAATTACAAGAGTGTTGAAAAAAAACGGTATCCGGGGCACAATACAGAAAATCTTTTACAACAAAAGTTGTAGCAAAGTGTGCCCTTAACACAACGGTCTGTAACTTTTTTGCTCCCAGATGCATCAATGAGCAGAATTTTTCAAAAATGTGGAAATTACAAGAGTGTTGAAAAAAAACGGTATCCGGGGCACAATACAGAAAATCTTTTACAACAAAAGTTGTAGCAAATTGTGCCCTTAACACAACGGTCTCTAACTATTTTGCTCCCAGATGCATCAATGAGCAGAATTTTTCAAAAATGTGGAAATTACAAGAGTGTTGAAAAAAAACGGTATCCGGAGCACAATACAGAAAAACTTTTACTACAAAAGTTTTAGCAAATTGTGCCCTTAACACAATGGTCTGTAACTTTTTTGCTCCCAGATGCATCAATGAGCAGAATTTTTCAAAAATGTGGAAATTACAAGAGTGTTGAAAAAAAACGGTATCCGGGGCACAAAACAGAAAATCTTTTACAACAAAAGTTGTAGCAAATTGTGCCCTTAACACAACGGTCTCTAACTATTTTGCTCCCAGATGCATCAATGAGCAGAATTTTTCAAAAATGTGGAAATTACAAGAGTGTTGAAAAAAAACGGTATCCGGAGCACAATACAGAAAAACTTTTACTACAAAAGTTTTAGCAAATTGTGCCCTTAACACAATGGTCTGTAACTTTTTTGCTCCCAGATGCATCAATGAGCAGAATTTTTCAAAAATGTGGAAATTACAAGAGTGTTGAAAAAAAACGGTATCCGGGGCACAATACAGAAAATCTTTTACAACAAAAGTTGTAGCAAAGTGTGCCCTTAACACAACGGTCTGTAACTTTTTTGCTCCCAGATGCATCAATGAGCAGAATTTTTCAAAAATGTGGAAATTACAAGAGTGTTGAAAAAAAACGGTATCCGGGGCACAATACAGAAAATCTTTTACAACAAAAGTTGTAGCAAATTGTGCCCTTAACACAACGGTCTCTAACTATTTTGCTCCCAGATGCATCAATGAGCAGAATTTTTCAAAAATGTGGAAATTACAAGAGTGTTGAAAAAAAACGGTATCCGGAGCACAATACAGAAAAACTTTTACAACAAAAGTTGTAGCAAATTGTGCCCTTAACACAACGGTCTCTAACTATTTTGCTCCCAGATGCATCAATGAGCAGAATTTTTCAAAAATGTGGAAATTACAAGAGTGTTGAAAAAAAACGGTATCCGGGGCACAATACAGAAAATCTTTTACAACAAAAGTTGTAGCAAAGTGTGCCCTTAACACAACGGTCTGTAACTTTTTTGCTCCCAGATGCATCAATGAGCAGAATTTTTCAAAAATGTGGAAATTACAAGAGTGTTGAAAAAAAACGGTATCCGGGGCACAATAAAGAAAATCTTTTACAACAAAAGTTGTAGCAAATTGTGCCCTTAACACAACGGTCTGTAACTTTTTTGCTCCCAGATGCATCAATGAGCAGAATTTTTCAAAAATGTGGAAATTACAAGAGTGTTGAAAAAAAACGGTATCCGGAGCACAATACAGAAAAACTTTTACTACAAAAGTTGTAGCAAATTGTACCCTTAACACAACGGTCTCTAACTATTTTGCTCCCAGATGCATCAATGAGCAGAATTTTTCAAAAATGTGGAAATTACAAGAGTGTTGAAAAAAAACGGTATCCGGGGCACAATACAGAAAATCTTTTACAACAAAAGTTGTAGCAAATTGTGCCCGTAACACAACGGTCTCTAACTATTTTGCTCCCAGATGCATCAATGAGCAGAATTTTTCAAAAATGTGGAAATTACAAGAGTGTTGAAAAAAAACGGTATCCGGAGCACAATACAGAAAAACTTTTACTACAAAAGTTGTAGCAAATTGTACCCTTAACACAATGGTCTGTAACTTTTTTGCTCCCAGATGCATCAATGAGCAGAATTTTTCCAAAATGTGGACATTACAAGAGTGTTGAAAAAGAACGGTATCCGTGGCACAATACAGAAAATCTTTTACAACAAAAGTTGTAGCAAATTGTGCCCTTAACACAACGGTCTGTAACTTTTTTGCTCCCAGATGCATCAATGAGCACAATTTTTCAAAAATGTGGACATTACAAGAGTGTTGAAAAAAAACGGTATCCGGAGCACAATACAGAAAGACTTTTACTACAAAAGTTGTAGCAAATTGTGCCCTTAACACAACGGTCTGTAGCTTTTTTGCTCCCAGATGCATCAATGAGCAGAGTTTTTCAAAAATATGGAAATTACAAGAGTGTTGAAAAAAAACGGTATCCGGGGCACAATACAGAAAATCTTTTACAACAAAAGTTGTAGCAAAGTGTGCCCTTAACACAACGGTCTGTAACTTTTTTGCTCCCAGATGCATCAATGAGCAAAATTTTTCAAAAATGTGGAAATTACAAGAGTGTTGAAAAAAAACGGTATCCGGAGCACAATACAGAAAAACTTTTACTACAAAAGTTGTAGCAAATTCTACCCTTAACACAACGGTCTCTAACTATTTTGCTCCCAGATGCATCAATGAGCAGAATTTTTCAAAAATGTGGAAATTACAAGAGTGTTGAAAAAAAACGGTATCCGGGGCACAATACAGAAAATCTTTTACAACAAAAGTTGTAGCAAATTGTGCCCTTAACACAACGGTCTCTAACTATTTTGCTCCCAGATGCATCAATGAGCAGAATTTTTCAAAAATGTGGAAATTACAAGAGTGTTGAAAAAAAACTGTATCCGGAGCACAATACAGAAAAACTTTTACTACAAAAGTTGTAGCAAATTGTGCCCTTACCACAACGGTCTCTAACTATTTTGCTCCCAGATGCATCAATGAGCAGAATTTTTCAAAAATGTGGAAATTACAAGATTGTTGAAAAAAAACGGTATCCGGGGCACAATAAAGAAAATCTTTTACAACAAAAGTTGTAGCAAATTGTGCCCTTAACACAACGGTCTGTAACTTTTTTGCTCCCAGATGCATCAATGAGCAGAATTTTTCAAAAATGTGGAAATTACAAGAGTGTTGAAAAAAAACGGTATCCGGAGCACAATACAGAAAAACTTTTACTACAAAAGTTGTAGCAAATTGTACCCTTAACACAACGGTCTCTAACTATTTTGCTCCCAGATGCATCAATGAGCAGAATTTTTCAAAAATGTGGAAATTACAAGAGTGTTGAAAAAAAACGGTATCCGGGGCACAATACAGAAAATCTTTTACAACAAAAGTTGTAGCAAATTGTACCCTTAACACAATGGTCTGTAACTTTTTTGCTCCCAGATGCATGAATGAGCAGAATTTTTCAAAAATGTGGAAATTACAAGAGTGTTGAAAAAAAACGGTATCCGGAGCACAATACAGAAAAACTTTTACTACAAAAGTTGTAGCAAATTGTACCCTTAACACAATGGTCTGTAACTTTTTTGCTCCCAGATGCATCAATGAGCAGAATTTTTCAAAAATGTGGAAATTACAAGAGTGTTGAAAAAAAACGGTATCCGGAGCACAATACAGAAAAACTTTTACTACAAAAGTTGTAGCAAATTGTACCCTTAATACAATGGTCTGTAACTTTTTTGCTCCCAGATGCATCAATGAGCAGAATTTTTCAAAAATGTGGAAATTACAAGAGTGTTGAAAAAAAACGGTATCCGGAGCACAATACAGAAAAACTTTTACTACAAAAGTTGTAGCAAATTGTACCCTTAACACAATGGTCTGTAACTTTTTTGCTCCCAGATGCATCAATGAGCAGAATTTTTCAAAAATGTGGAAATTACAAGAGTGTTGAAAAAAAACGGTATCCGGGGCACAATACAGAAAATCTTTTACAACAAAAGTTGTAGCAAATTGTACCCTTAACACAATGGTCTGTAACTTTTTTGCTCCCAGATGCATGAATGAGCAGAATTTTTCAAAAATGTGGAAATTACAAGAGTGTTGAAAAAAAACGGTATCCGGAGCACAATACAGAAAAACTTTTACTACAAAAGTTGTAGCAAATTGTACCCTTAACACAATGGTCTGTAACTTTTTTGCTCCCAGATGCATCAATGAGCAGAATTTTTCAAAAATGTGGAAATTACAAGAGTGTTGAAAAAAAACGGTATCCGGAGCACAATACAGAAAAACTTTTACTACAAAAGTTGTAGCAAATTGTACCCTTAATACAATATTCTGTAACTTTTTTGCTCCCAGATGCATCAATGAGCAGAATTTTTCAAAAATGTGGAAATTACAAGAGTGTTGAAAAAAACGGTATCCGGAGCACAATACAGAAAAACTTTTACTACAAAAGTTGTAGCAAATTGTACCCTTAACACAATGGTCTGTAACTTTTTTGCTCCCAGATGCATCAATGAGCAGAATTTTTCAAAAATGTGGAAATTACAAGAGTGTTGAAAAAAAACGGTATCCGGAGCACAATACAGAAAAACTTTTACTACAAAAGTTGTAGCAAATTGTACCCTTAATACAATGGTCTGTAACTTTTTTGTTCCCAGATGCATCAATGAGCAGAATTTTTCAAAAATGTGTAAATTACAAGAGTGTTGAAAAAAAACGGTATCCGGAGCACAATACAGAAAAACTTTTACTACAAAAGTTGTAGCAAATTGTACCCTTAATACAATGGTCTGTAACTTTTTTGCTCCCAGATGCATCAATGAGCAGAATTTTTCAAAAATGTGGAAATTACAAGAGTGTTGAAAAAAAAACGGTATCCGGGGCACAATACAGAAAATCTTTTACAACAAAAGTTGTAGCAAATTGTACCCTTAACACAATGATCTGTAACTTTTTTGCTCCCAGATGCATGAATGAGCAGAATTTTTCAAAAATGTGGAAATTACAAGAGTGTTGAAAAAAAACGGTATCCGGAGCACAATACAGAAAAACTTTTACTACAAAAGTTGTAGCAAATTGTACCCTTAACACAATGGTCTGTAACTTTTTTGCTCCCAGATGCATCAATGAGCAGAATTTTTCAAAAATGTGGAAATTACAAGAGTGTTGAAAAAAAACGGTATCCGGAGCACAATACAGAAAAACTTTTACTACAAAAGTTGTAGCAAATTGTACCCTTAACACAATGGTCTGTAACTTTTTTGCTCCCAGATGCATCAATGAGCAGAATTTTTCAAAAATGTGGAAATTACAAGAGTGTTGAAAAAAAACGGTATCCGGTGCACAATACAGAAAAACTTTTACTACAAAAGTTGTAGCAAATTGTACCCTTAATACAATGGTCTGTAACTTTTTTGCTCCCAGATGCATCAATGAGCAGAATTTTTCAAAAATGTGGAAATTACAAGATTGTTGAAAAAAAACGGTATCCGGGGCACAATAAAGAAAATCTTTTACAACAAAAGTTGTAGCAAATTGTGCCCTTAACACAACGGTCTGTAACTTTTTTGCTCCCAGATGCATCAATGAGCAGAATTTTTCAAAAATGTGGAAATTACAAGAGTGTTGAAAAAAAACGGTATCCGGAGCACAATACAGAAAAACTTTTACTACAAAAGTTGTAGCAAATTGTACCCTTAACACAACGGTCTCTAACTATTTTGCTCCCAGATGCATCAATGAGCAGAATTTTTCAAAAATGTGGAAATTACAAGAGTGTTGAAAAAAAACGGTATCCGGGGCACAATACAGAAAATCTTTTACAACAAAAGTTGTAGCAAATTGTACCCTTAACACAATGGTCTGTAACTTTTTTGCTCCCAGATGCATGAATGAGCAGAATTTTTCAAAAATGTGGAAATTACAAGAGTGTTGAAAAAAAACGGTATCCGGAGCACAATACAGAAAAACTTTTACTACAAAAGTTGTAGCAAATTGTACCCTTAACACAATGGTCTGTAACTTTTTTGCTCCCAGATGCATCAATGAGCAGAATTTTTCAAAAATGTGGAAATTACAAGAGTGTTGAAAAAAAACGGTATCCGGAGCACAATACAGAAAAACTTTTACTACAAAAGTTGTAGCAAATTGTACCCTTAATACAATGGTCTGTAACTTTTTTGCTCCCAGATGCATCAATGAGCAGAATTTTTCAAAAATGTGGAAATTACAAGAGTGTTGAAAAAAAACGGTATCCGGAGCACAATACAGAAAAACTTTTACTACAAAAGTTGTAGCAAATTGTACCCTTAACACAATGGTCTGTAACTTTTTTGCTCCCAGATGCATCAATGAGCAGAATTTTTCAAAAATGTGGAAATTACAAGAGTGTTGAAAAAAAACGGTATCCGGGGCACAATACAGAAAATCTTTTACAACAAAAGTTGTAGCAAATTGTACCCTTAACACAATGGTCTGTAACTTTTTTGCTCCCAGATGCATGAATGAGCAGAATTTTTCAAAAATGTGGAAATTACAAGAGTGTTGAAAAAAAACGGTATCCGGAGCACAATACAGAAAAACTTTTACTACAAAAGTTGTAGCAAATTGTACCCTTAACACAATGGTCTGTAACTTTTTTGCTCCCAGATGCATCAATGAGTAGAATTTTTCAAAAATGTGGAAATTACAAGAGTGTTGAAAAAAAACGGTATCCGGAGCACAATACAGAAAAACTTTTACTACAAAAGTTGTAGCAAATTGTACCCTTAATACAATATTCTGTAACTTTTTTGCTCCCAGATGCATCAATGAGCAGAATTTTTCAAAAATGTGGAAATTACAAGAGTGTTGAAAAAAAACGGTATCCGGAGCACAATACAGAAAAACTTTTACTACAAAAGTTGTAGCAAATTGTACCCTTAACACAATGGTCTGTAACTTTTTTGCTCCCAGATGCATCAATGAGCAGAATTTTTCAAAAATGTGGAAATTACAAGAGTGTTGAAAAAAAACGGTATCCGGAGCACAATACAGAAAAACTTTTACTACAAAAGTTGTAGCAAATTGTACCCTTAATACAATGGTCTGTAACTTTTTTGCTCCCAGATGCATCAATGAGCAGAATTTTTCAAAAATGTGGAAATTACAAGAGTGTTGAAAAAAAACGGTATCCGGAGCACAATACAGAAAATCTTTTACTACAAAAGTTGTAGCAAATTGTACCCTTAATACAATGGTCTGTAACTTTTTTGCTCCCAGATGCATCAATGAGCAGAATTTTTCAAAAATGTGTAAATTACAAGAGTGTTGAAAAAAAACGGTATCCGGAGCACAATACAGAAAAACTTTTACTACAAAAGTTGTAGCAAATTGTACCCTTAATACAATGGTCTGTAACTTTTTTGCTCCCAGATGCATCAATGAGCAGAATTTTTCAAAAATGTGGAAATTACAAGAGTGTTGAAAAAAAAACGGTATCCGGGGCACAATACAGAAAATCTTTTACAACAAAAGTTGTAGCAAATTGTACCCTTAACACAATGATCTGTAACTTTTTTGCTCCCAGATGCATGAATGAGCAGAATTTTTCAAAAATGTGGAAATTACAAGAGTGTTGAAAAAAAACGGTATCCGGAGCACAATACAGAAAAACTTTTACTACAAAAGTTGTAGCAAATTGTACCCTTAATACAATGGTCTGTAACTTTTTTGCTCCCAGATGCATCAATGAGCAGAATTTTTCAAAAATGTGGAAATTACAAGAGTGTTGAAAAAAAACGGTATCCGGAGCACAATACAGAAAAACTTTTACTACAAAAGTTGTAGCAAATTGTACCCTTAACACAATGGTCTGTAACTTTTTTGCTCCCAGATGCATCAATGAGCAGAATTTTTCAAAAATGTGGAAATTACAAGAGTGTTGAAAAAAAACGGTATCCGGGGCACAATACAGAAAATCTTTTACAACAAAAGTTGTAGCAAATTGTACCCTTAACACAATGGTCTGTAACTTTTTTGCTCCCAGATGCATGAATGAGCAGAATTTTTCAAAAATGTGGAAATTACAAGAGTGTTGAAAAAAAACGGTATCCGGAGCACAATACAGAAAAACTTTTACTACAAAAGTTGTAGCAAATTGTACCCTTAACACAATGGTCTGTAACTTTTTTGCTCCCAGATGCATCAATGAGTAGAATTTTTCAAAAATGTGGAAATTACAAGAGTGTTGAAAAAAAACGGTATCCGGAGCACAATACAGAAAAACTTTTACTACAAAAGTTGTAGCAAATTGTACCCTTAATACAATATTCTGTAACTTTTTTGCTCCCAGATGCATCAATGAGCAGAATTTTTCAAAAATGTGGAAATTACAAGAGTGTTGAAAAAAAACGGTATCCGGAGCACAATACAGAAAAACTTTTACTACAAAAGTTGTAGCAAATTGTACCCTTAACACAATGGTCTGTAACTTTTTTGCTCCCAGATGCATCAATGAGCAGAATTTTTCAAAAATGTGGAAATTACAAGAGTGTTGAAAAAAAACGGTATCCGGAGCACAATACAGAAAAACTTTTACTACAAAAGTTGTAGCAAATTGTACCCTTAATACAATGGTCTGTAACTTTTTTGCTCCCAGATGCATCAATGAGCAGAATTTTTCAAAAATGTGGAAATTACAAGAGTGTTGAAAAAAAACGGTATCCGGAGCACAATACAGAAAATCTTTTACTACAAAAGTTGTAGCAAATTGTACCCTTAATACAATGGTCTGTAACTTTTTTGCTCCCAGATGCATCAATGAGCAGAATTTTTCAAAAATGTGTAAATTACAAGAGTGTTGAAAAAAAACGGTATCCGGAGCACAATACAGAAAAACTTTTACTACAAAAGTTGTAGCAAATTGTACCCTTAATACAATGGTCTGTAACTTTTTTGCTCCCAGATGCATCAATGAGCAGAATTTTTCAAAAATGTGGAAATTACAAGAGTGTTGAAAAAAAAACGGTATCCGGGGCACAATACAGAAAATCTTTTACAACAAAAGTTGTAGCAAATTGTACCCTTAACACAATGATCTGTAACTTTTTTGCTCCCAGATGCATGAATGAGCAGAATTTTTCAAAAATGTGGAAATTACAAGAGTGTTGAAAAAAAACGGTATCCGGAGCACAATACAGAAAAACTTTTACTACAAAAGTTGTAGCAAATTGTACCCTTAACACAATGGTCTGTAACTTTTTTGCTCCCAGATGCATCAATGAGCAGAATTTTTCAAAAATGTGGAAATTACAAGAGTGTTGAAAAAAAACGGTATCCGGAGCACAATACAGAAAAACTTTTACTACAAAAGTTGTAGCAAATTGTACCCTTAATACAATGGTCTGTAACTTTTTTGCTCCCAGATGCATCAATGAGCAGAATTTTTCAAAAATGTGGAAATTACAAGAGTGTTGAAAAAAAACGGTATCCGGAGCACAATACAGAAAAACTTTTACTACAAAAGTTGTAGCAAATTGTACCCTTAACACAATGGTCTGTAACTTTTTTGCTCCCAGATGCATGAATGAGCAGAATTTTTCAAAAATGTGGAAATTACAAGAGTGTTGAAAAAAAACGGTATCCGGAGCACAATACAGAAAAACTTTTACTACAAAAGTTGTAGCAAATTGTACCCTTAACACAATGGTCTGTAACTTTTTTGCTCCCAGATGCATCAATGAGCAGAATTTTTCAAAAATGTGGAAATTACAAGAGTGTTGAAAAAAAAACGGTATCCGGGGCACAATACAGAAAATCTTTTACAACAAAAGTTGTAGCAAATTGTACCCTTAACACAATGATCTGTAACTTTTTTGCTCCCAGATGCATGAATGAGCAGAATTTTTCAAAAATGTGGAAATTACAAGAGTGTTGAAAAAAAACGGTATCCGGAGCACAATACAGAAAAACTTTTACTACAAAAGTTGTAGCAAATTGTACCCTTAATACAATATTCTGTAACTTTTTTGCTCCCAGATGCATCAATGAGCAGAATTTTTCAAAAATGTGGAAATTACAAGAGTGTTGAAAAAAAACGGTATCCGGAGCACAATACAGAAAAACTTTTACTACAAAAGTTGTAGCAAATTGTACCCTTAACACAATGGTCTGTAACTTTTTTGCTCCCAGATGCATCAATGAGCAGAATTTTTCAAAAATGTGGAAATTACAAGAGTGTTGAAAAAAAACGGTATCCGGAGCACAATACAGAAAAACTTTTACTACAAAAGTTGTAGCAAATTGTACCCTTAATACAATGGTCTGTAACTTTTTTGCTCCCAGATGCATCAATGAGCAGAATTTTTCAAAAATGTGGAAATTACAAGAGTGTTGAAAAAAAACGGTATCCGGAGCACAATACAGAAAATCTTTTACTACAAAAGTTGTAGCAAATTGTACCCTTAATACAATGGTCTGTAACTTTTTTGCTCCCAGATGCATCAATGAGCAGAATTTTTCAAAAATGTGTAAATTACAAGAGTGTTGAAAAAAAACGGTATCCGGAGCACAATACAGAAAAACTTTTACTACAAAAGTTGTAGCAAATTGTACCCTTAATACAATGGTCTGTAACTTTTTTGCTCCCAGATGCATCAATGAGCAGAATTTTTCAAAAATGTGGAAATTACAAGAGTGTTGAAAAAAAAACGGTATCCGGGGCACAATACAGAAAATCTTTTACAACAAAAGTTGTAGCAAATTGTACCCTTAACACAATGATCTGTAACTTTTTTGCTCCCAGATGCATGAATGAGCAGAATTTTTCAAAAATGTGGAAATTACAAGAGTGTTGAAAAAAAACGGTATCCGGAGCACAATACAGAAAAACTTTTACTACAAAAGTTGTAGCAAATTGTACCCTTAACACAATGGTCTGTAACTTTTTTGCTCCCAGATGCATCAATGAGCAGAATTTTTCAAAAATGTGGAAATTACAAGAGTGTTGAAAAAAAACGGTATCCGGAGCACAATACAGAAAAACTTTTACTACAAAAGTTGTAGCAAATTGTACCCTTAATACAATGGTCTGTAACTTTTTTGCTCCCAGATGCATCAATGAGCAGAATTTTTCAAAAATGTGGAAATTACAAGAGTGTTGAAAAAAAACGGTATCCGGAGCACAATACAGAAAAACTTTTACTACAAAAGTTGTAGCAAATTGTACCCTTAACACAATGGTCTGTAACTTTTTTGCTCCCAGATGCATGAATGAGCAGAATTTTTCAAAAATGTGGAAATTACAAGAGTGTTGAAAAAAAACGGTATCCGGAGCACAATACAGAAAAACTTTTACTACAAAAGTTGTAGCAAATTGTACCCTTAACACAATGGTCTGTAACTTTTTTGCTCCCAGATGCATCAATGAGCAGAATTTTTCAAAAATGTGGAAATTACAAGAGTGTTGAAAAAAAAACGGTATCCGGGGCACAATACAGAAAATCTTTTACAACAAAAGTTGTAGCAAATTGTACCCTTAACACAATGATCTGTAACTTTTTTGCTCCCAGATGCATGAATGAGCAGAATTTTTCAAAAATGTGGAAATTACAAGAGTGTTGAAAAAAAACGGTATCCGGAGCACAATACAGAAAAACTTTTACTACAAAAGTTGTAGCAAATTGTACCCTTAACACAATGGTCTGTAACTTTTTTGCTCCCAGATGCATCAATGAGCAGAATTTTTCAAAAATGTGGAAATTACAAGAGTGTTGAAAAAAAACGGTATCCGGAGCACAATACAGAAAAACTTTTACTACAAAAGTTGTAGCAAATTGTACCCTTAATACAATGGTCTGTAACTTTTTTGCTCCCAGATGCATCAATGAGCAGAATTTTTCAAAAATGTGGAAATTACAAGAGTGTTGAAAAAAAACGGTATCCGGAGCACAATACAGAAAAACTTTTACTACAAAAGTTGTAGCAAATTGTACCCTTAACACAATGGTCTGTAACTTTTTTGCTCCCAGATGCATCAATGAGCAGAATTTTTCAAAAATGTGGAAATTACAAGAGTGTTGAAAAAAAACGGTATCCGGAGCACAATACAGAAAAACTTTTACTACAAAAGTTGTAGCAAATTGTACCCTTAATACAATGGTCTGTAACTTTTTTGCTCCCAGATGCATCAATGAGCAGAATTTTTCAAAAATGTGGAAATTACAAGAGTGTTGAAAAAAAACGGTATCCGGAGCACAATACAGAAAATCTTTTACTACAAAAGTTGTAGCAAATTGTACCCTTAATACAATGGTCTGTAACTTTTTTGCTCCCAGATGCATCAATGAGCAGAATTTTTCAAAAATGTGTAAATTACAAGAGTGTTGAAAAAAAACGGTATCCGGAGCACAATACAGAAAAACTTTTACTACAAAAGTTGTAGCAAATTGTACCCTTAATACAATGGTCTGTAACTTTTTTGCTCCCAGATGCATCAATGAGCAGAATTTTTCAAAAATGTGGAAATTACAAGAGTGTTGAAAAAAAAACGGTATCCGGGGCACAATACAGAAAATCTTTTACAACAAAAGTTGTAGCAAATTGTACCCTTAACACAATGATCTGTAACTTTTTTGCTCCCAGATGCATGAATGAGCAGAATTTTTCAAAAATGTGGAAATTACAAGAGTGTTGAAAAAAAACGGTATCCGGAGCACAATACAGAAAAACTTTTACTACAAAAGTTGTAGCAAATTGTACCCTTAACACAATGGTCTGTAACTTTTTTGCTCCCAGATGCATCAATGAGCAGAATTTTTCAAAAATGTGGAAATTACAAGAGTGTTGAAAAAAAACGGTATCCGGAGCACAATACAGAAAAACTTTTACTACAAAAGTTGTAGCAAATTGTACCCTTAATACAATGGTCTGTAACTTTTTTGCTCCCAGATGCATCAATGAGCAGAATTTTTCAAAAATGTGGAAATTACAAGAGTGTTGAAAAAAAACGGTATCCGGAGCACAATACAGAAAAACTTTTACTACAAAAGTTGTAGCAAATTGTACCCTTAACACAATGGTCTGTAACTTTTTTGCTCCCAGATGCATCAATGAGCAGAATTTTTCAAAAATGTGGAAATTACAAGAGTGTTGAAAAAAAACGGTATCCGGGGCACAATACAGAAAATCTTTTACAACAAAAGTTGTAGCAAATTGTACCCTTAACACAATGGTCTGTAACTTTTTTGCTCCCAGATGCATGAATGAGCAGAATTTTTCAAAAATGTGGAAATTACAAGAGTGTTGAAAAAAAACGGTATCCGGAGCACAATACAGAAAAACTTTTACTACAAAAGTTGTAGCAAATTGTACCCTTAACACAATGGTCTGTAACTTTTTTGCTCCCAGATGCATCAATGAGCAGAATTTTTCAAAAATGTGGAAATTACAAGAGTGTTGAAAAAAAACGGTATCCGGAGCACAATACAGAAAAACTTTTACTACAAAAGTTGTAGCAAATTGTACCCTTAATACAATATTCTGTAACTTTTTTGCTCCCAGATGCATCAATGAGCAGAATTTTTCAAAAATGTGGAAATTACAAGAGTGTTGAAAAAAAACGGTATCCGGAGCACAATACAGAAAAACTTTTACTACAAAAGTTGTAGCAAATTGTACCCTTAATACAATGGTCTGTAACTTTTTTGCTCCCAGATGCATCAATGAGCAGAATTTTTCAAAAATGTGGAAATTACAAGAGTGTTGAAAAAAAACGGTATCCGGAGCACAATACAGAAAAACTTTTACTACAAAAGTTGTAGCAAATTGTACCCTTAATACAATGGTCTGTAACTTTTTTGCTCCCAGATGCATCAATGAGCAGAATTTTTCAAAAATGTGGAAATTACAAGATTGTTGAAAAAAAACGGTATCCGGGGCACAATAAAGAAAATCTTTTACAACAAAAGTTGTAGCAAATTGTGCCCTTAACACAACGGTCTGTAACTTTTTTGCTCCCAGATGCATCAATGAGCAGAATTTTTCAAAAATGTGGAAATTACAAGAGTGTTGAAAAAAAACGGTATCCGGGGCACAATACAGAAAATCTTTTACAACAAAAGTTGTAGCAAATTGTACCCTTAACACAATGGTCTGTAACTTTTTTGCTCCCAGATGCATGAATGAGCAGAATTTTTCAAAAATGTGGAAATTACAAGAGTGTTGAAAAAAAACGGTATCCGGAGCACAATACAGAAAAACTTTTACTACAAAAGTTGTAGCAAATTGTACCCTTAATACAATGGTCTGTAACTTTTTTGCTCCCAGATGCATCAATGAGCAGAATTTTTCAAAAATGTGGAAATTACAAGAGTGTTGAAAAAAAACGGTATCCGGAGCACAATACAGAAAATCTTTTACTACAAAAGTTGTAGCAAATTGTACCCTTAATACAATGGTCTGTAACTTTTTTGCTCCCAGATGCATCAATGAGCAGAATTTTTCAAAAATGTGGAAATTACAAGAGTGTTGAAAAAAAACGGTATCCGGAGCACAATACAGAAAAACTTTTACTACAAAAGTTGTAGCAAATTGTACCCTTAATACAATGGTCTGTAACTTTTTTGCTCCCAGATGCATCAATGAGCAGAATTTTTCAAAAATGTGGAAATTACAAGAGTGTTGAAAAAAAAACGGTATCCGGGGCACAATACAGAAAATCTTTTACAACAAAAGTTGTAGCAAATTGTACCCTTAACACAATGGTCTGTAACTTTTTTGCTCCCAGATGCATGAATGAGCAGAATTTTTCAAAAATGTGGAAATTAGAAGAGTGTTGAAAAAAAACGGTATCCGGAGCACAATACAGAAAAACTTTTACTACAAAAGTTGTAGCAAATTGTACCCTTAATACAATGGTCTGTAACTTTTTTGCTCCCAGATGCATCAATGAGCAGAATTTTTCAAAAATGTGGAAATTACAAGAGTGTTGAAAAAAAACGGTATCCGGAGCACAATACAGAAAAACTTTTACTACAAAAGTTGTAGCAAATTGTACCCTTAATACAATATTCTGTAACTTTTTTGCTCCCAGATGCATCAATGAGCAGAATTTTTCAAAAATGTGGAAATTACAAGAGTGTTGAAAAAAAACGGTATCCGGAGCACAATACAGAAAAACTTTTACTACAAAAGTTGTAGCAAATTGTACCCTTAACACAATGGTCTGTAACTTTTTTGCTCCCAGATGCATCAATGAGCAGAATTTTTCAAAAATGTGGAAATTACAAGAGTGTTGAAAAAAAACGGTATCCGGAGCACAATACAGAAAAACTTTTACTACAAAAGTTGTAGCAAATTGTACCCTTAATACAATGGTCTGTAACTTTTTTGCTCCCAGATGCATCAATGAGCAGAATTTTTCAAAAATGTGGAAATTACAAGAGTGTTGAAAAAAAACGGTATCCGGAGCACAATACAGAAAAACTTTTACTACAAAAGTTGTAGCAAATTGTACCCTTAATACAATGGTCTGTAACTTTTTTGCTCCCAGATGCATCAATGAGCAGAATTTTTCAAAAATGTGGAAATTACAAGATTGTTGAAAAAAAACGGTATCCGGGGCACAATAAAGAAAATCTTTTACAACAAAAGTTGTAGCAAATTGTGCCCTTAACACAACGGTCTGTAACTTTTTTGCTCCCAGATGCATCAATGAGCAGAATTTTTCAAAAATGTGGAAATTACAAGAGTGTTGAAAAAAAACGGTATCCGGGGCACAATACAGAAAATCTTTTACAACAAAAGTTGTAGCAAATTGTACCCTTAACACAATGGTCTGTAACTTTTTTGCTCCCAGATGCATGAATGAGCAGAATTTTTCAAAAATGTGGAAATTACAAGAGTGTTGAAAAAAAACGGTATCCGGAGCACAATACAGAAAAACTTTTACTACAAAAGTTGTAGCAAATTGTACCCTTAACACAATGGTCTGTAACTTTTTTGCTCCCAGATGCATCAATGAGCAGAATTTTTCAAAAATGTGGAAATTACAAGAGTGTTGAAAAAAAACGGTATCCGGAGCACAATACAGAAAAACTTTTACTACAAAAGTTGTAGCAAATTGTACCCTTAATACAATGGTCTGTAACTTTTTTGCTCCCAGATGCATCAATGAGCAGAATTTTTCAAAAATGTGGAAATTACAAGAGTGTTGAAAAAAAACGGTATCCGGAGCACAATACAGAAAAACTTTTACTACAAAAGTTGTAGCAAATTGTACCCTTAACACAATGGTCTGTAACTTTTTTGCTCCCAGATGCATCAATGAGCAGAATTTTTCAAAAATGTGGAAATTACAAGAGTGTTGAAAAAAAACGGTATCCGGGGCACAATACAGAAAATCTTTTACAACAAAAGTTGTAGCAAATTGTACCCTTAACACAATGGTCTGTAACTTTTTTGCTCCCAGATGCATGAATGAGCAGAATTTTTCAAAAATGTGGAAATTACAAGAGTGTTGAAAAAAAACGGTATCCGGAGCACAATACAGAAAAACTTTTACTACAAAAGTTGTAGCAAATTGTACCCTTAACACAATGGTCTGTAACTTTTTTGCTCCCAGATGCATCAATGAGCAGAATTTTTCAAAAATGTGGAAATTACAAGAGTGTTGAAAAAAAACGGTATCCGGAGCACAATACAGAAAAACTTTTACTACAAAAGTTGTAGCAAATTGTACCCTTAATACAATATTCTGTAACTTTTTTGCTCCCAGATGCATCAATGAGCAGAATTTTTCAAAAATGTGGAAATTACAAGAGTGTTGAAAAAAAACGGTATCCGGAGCACAATACAGAAAAACTTTTACTACAAAAGTTGTAGCAAATTGTACCCTTAACACAATGGTCTGTAACTTTTTTGCTCCCAGATGCATCAATGAGCAGAATTTTTCAAAAATGTGGAAATTACAAGAGTGTTGAAAAAAAACGGTATCCGGAGCACAATACAGAAAAACTTTTACTACAAAAGTTGTAGCAAATTGTACCCTTAATACAATGGTCTGTAACTTTTTTGCTCCCAGATGCATCAATGAGCAGAATTTTTCAAAAATGTGGAAATTACAAGAGTGTTGAAAAAAAACGGTATCCGGAGCACAATACAGAAAATCTTTTACTACAAAAGTTGTAGCAAATTGTACCCTTAATACAATGGTCTGTAACTTTTTTGCTCCCAGATGCATCAATGAGCAGAATTTTTCAAAAATGTGTAAATTACAAGAGTGTTGAAAAAAAACGGTATCCGGAGCACAATACAGAAAAACTTTTACTACAAAAGTTGTAGCAAATTGTACCCTTAATACAATGGTCTGTAACTTTTTTGCTCCCAGATGCATCAATGAGCAGAATTTTTCAAAAATGTGGAAATTACAAGAGTGTTGAAAAAAAAACGGTATCCGGGGCACAATACAGAAAATCTTTTACAACAAAAGTTGTAGCAAATTGTACCCTTAACACAATGATCTGTAACTTTTTTGCTCCCAGATGCATGAATGAGCAGAATTTTTCAAAAATGTGGAAATTACAAGAGTGTTGAAAAAAAACGGTATCCGGAGCACAATACAGAAAAACTTTTACTACAAAAGTTGTAGCAAATTGTACCCTTAACACAATGGTCTGTAACTTTTTTGCTCCCAGATGCATCAATGAGCAGAATTTTTCAAAAATGTGGAAATTACAAGAGTGTTGAAAAAAAACGGTATCCGGGGCACAATACAGAAAATCTTTTACAACAAAAGTTGTAGCAAATTGTACCCTTAACACAATGGTCTGTAACTTTTTTGCTCCCAGATGCATGAATGAGCAGAATTTTTCAAAAATGTGGAAATTACAAGAGTGTTGAAAAAAAACGGTATCCGGAGCACAATACAGAAAAACTTTTACTACAAAAGTTGTAGCAAATTGTACCCTTAACACAATGGTCTGTAACTTTTTTGCTCCCAGATGCATCAATGAGCAGAATTTTTCAAAAATGTGGAAATTACAAGAGTGTTGAAAAAAAACGGTATCCGGAGCACAATACAGAAAAACTTTTACTACAAAAGTTGTAGCAAATTGTACCCTTAACACAATGGTCTGTAACTTTTTTGCTCCCAGATGCATCAATGAGCAGAATTTTTCAAAAATGTGGAAATTACAAGAGTGTTGAAAAAAAACGGTATCCGGAGCACAATACAGAAAAACTTTTACTACAAAAGTTGTAGCAAATTGTACCCTTAATACAATGGTCTGTAACTTTTTTGCTCCCAGATGCATCAATGAGCAGAATTTTTCAAAAATGTGGAAATTACAAGAGTGTTGAAAAAAAACGGTATCCGGAGCACAATACAGAAAAACTTTTACTACAAAAGTTGTAGCAAATTGTACCCTTAACACAATGGTCTGTAACTTTTTTGCTCCCAGATGCATCAATGAGCAGAATTTTTCAAAAATGTGGAAATTACAAGAGTGTTGAAAAAAAACGGTATCCGGAGCACAATACAGAAAAACTTTTACTACAAAAGTTGTAGCAAATTGTACCCTTAATACAATGGTCTGTAACTTTTTTGCTCCCAGATGCATCAATGAGCAGAATTTTTCAAAAATGTGGAAATTACAAGAGTGTTGAAAAAAAACGGTATCCGGGGCACAATACAGAAAATCTTTTACAACAAAAGTTGTAGCAAATTGTACCCTTAACACAATGGTCTGTAACTTTTTTGCTCCCAGATGCATCAATGAGCAGAATTTTTCAAAAATGTGGAAATTACAAGAGTGTTGAAAAAAAACGGTATCCGGGGCACAATACAGAAAATCTTTTACAACAAAAGTTGTAGCAAATTGTACCCTTAACACAATGGTCTGTAACTTTTTTGCTCCCAGATGCATGAATGAGCAGAATTTTTCAAAAATGTGGAAATTACAAGAGTGTTGAAAAAAAACGGTATCCGGAGCACAATACAGAAAAACTTTTACTACAAAAGTTGTAGCAAATTGTACCCTTAACACAATGGTCTGTAACTTTTTTGCTCCCAGATGCATCAATGAGCAGAATTTTTCAAAAATGTGGAAATTACAAGAGTGTTGAAAAAAAACGGTATCCGGAGCACAATACAGAAAAACTTTTACTACAAAAGTTGTAGCAAATTGTACCCTTAATACAATGGTCTGTAACTTTTTTGCTCCCAGATGCATCAATGAGCAGAATTTTTCAAAAATGTGGAAATTACAAGAGTGTTGAAAAAAAACGGTATCCGGAGCACAATACAGAAAAACTTTTACTACAAAAGTTGTAGCAAATTGTACCCTTAACACAATGGTCTGTAACTTTTTTGCTCCCAGATGCATGAATGAGCAGAATTTTTCAAAAATGTGGAAATTACAAGAGTGTTGAAAAAAAACGGTATCCGGAGCACAATACAGAAAAACTTTTACTACAAAAGATGTAGCAAATTGTACCCTTAACACAATGGTCTGTAACTTTTTTGCTCCCAGATGCATCAATGAGCAGAATTTTTCAAAAATGTGGAAATTACAAGAGTGTTGAAAAAAAACGGTATCCGGAGCACAATACAGAAAAACTTTTACTACAAAAGTTGTAGCAAATTGTACCCTTAATACAATGGTCTGTAACTTTTTTGCTCCCAGATGCATCAATGAGCAGAATTTTTCAAAAATGTGGAAATTACAAGAGTGTTGAAAAAAAACGGTATCCGGAGCACAATACAGAAAAACTTTTACTACAAAAGTTGTAGCAAATTGTACCCTTAACACAATGCTCTGTAACTTTTTTGCTCCCAGATGCATCAATGAGCAGAATTTTTCAAAAATGTGGAAATTACAAGAGTGTTGAAAAAAAACGGTATCCGGGGCACAATACAGAAAAACTTTTACTACAAAAGTTGTAGCAAATTGTACCCTTAACACAATGGTCTGTAACTTTTTTGCTCCCAGATGCATCAATGAGCAGAATTTTTCAAAAATGTGGAAATTACAAGAGTGTTGAAAAAAAACGGTATCCGGAGCACAATACAGAAAAACTTTTACTACAAAAGTTGTAGCAAATTGTACCCTTAATACAATGGTCTGTAACTTTTTTGCTCCCAGATGCATCAATGAGCAGAATTTTTCAAAAATGTGGAAATTACAAGAGTGTTGAAAAAAAACGGTATCCGGAGCACAATACAGAAAATCTTTTACTACAAAAGTTGTAGCAAATTGTACCCTTAATACAATGGTCTGTAACTTTTTTGCTCCCAGATGCATCAATGAGCAGAATTTTTCAAAAATGTGGAAATTACAAGAGTGTTGAAAAAAAACGGTATCCGGAGCACAATACAGAAAAACTTTTACTACAAAAGTTGTAGCAAATTGTACCCTTAACACAATGGTCTGTAACTTTTTTGCTCCCAGATGCATCAATGAGCAGAATTTTTCAAAAATGTGGAAATTACAAGAGTGTTGAAAAAAAACGGTATCCGGAGCACAATACAGAAAAACTTTTACTACAAAAGTTGTAGCAAATTGTACCCTTAATACAATGGTCTGTAACTTTTTTGCTCCCAGATGCATCAATGAGCAGAATTTTTCAAAAATGTGGAAATTACAAGAGTGTTGAAAAAAAACGGTATCCGGAGCACAATACAGAAAAACTTTTACTACAAAAGTTGTAGCAAATTGTACCCTTAATACAATGGTCTGTAACTTTTTTGCTCCCAGATGCATCAATGAGCAGAATTTTTCAAAAATGTGGAAATTACAAGATTGTTGAAAAAAAACGGTATCCGGGGCACAATAAAGAAAATCTTTTACAACAAAAGTTGTAGCAAATTGTGCCCTTAACACAACGGTCTGTAACTTTTTTGCTCCCAGATGCATCAATGAGCAGAATTTTTCAAAAATGTGGAAATTACAAGAGTGTTGAAAAAAAACGGTATCCGGAGCACAATACAGAAAAACTTTTACTACAAAAGTTGTAGCAAATTGTACCCTTAACACAATGGTCTGTAACTTTTTTGCTCCCAGATGCATCAATGAGCAGAATTTTTCAAAAATGTGGAAATTACAAGAGTGTTGAAAAAAAACGGTATCCGGAGCACAATACAGAAAAACTTTTACTACAAAAGTTGTAGCAAATTGTACCCTTAATACAATGGTCTGTAACTTTTTTGCTCCCAGATGCATCAATGAGCAGAATTTTTCAAAAATGTGGAAATTACAAGAGTGTTGAAAAAAAACGGTATCCGGGGCACAATACAGAAAATCTTTTACAACAAAAGTTGTAGCAAATTGTACCCTTAACACAATGGTCTGTAACTTTTTTGCTCCCAGATGCATCAATGAGCAGAATTTTTCAAAAATGTGGAAATTACAAGAGTGTTGAAAAAAAACGGTATCCGGGGCACAATACAGAAAATCTTTTACAACAAAAGTTGTAGCAAATTGTACCCTTAACACAATGGTCTGTAACTTTTTTGCTCCCAGATGCATGAATGAGCAGAATTTTTCAAAAATGTGGAAATTACAAGAGTGTTGAAAAAAAACGGTATCCGGAGCACAATACAGAAAAACTTTTACTACAAAAGTTGTAGCAAATTGTACCCTTAACACAATGGTCTGTAACTTTTTTGCTCCCAGATGCATCAATGAGCAGAATTTTTCAAAAATGTGGAAATTACAAGAGTGTTGAAAAAAAACGGTATCCGGAGCACAATACAGAAAAACTTTTACTACAAAAGTTGTAGCAAATTGTACCCTTAATACAATGGTCTGTAACTTTTTTGCTCCCAGATGCATCAATGAGCAGAATTTTTCAAAAATGTGGAAATTACAAGAGTGTTGAAAAAAAACGGTATCCGGAGCACAATACAGAAAATCTTTTACTACAAAAGTTGTAGCAAATTGTACCCTTAATACAATGGTCTGTAACTTTTTTGCTCCCAGATGCATCAATGAGCAGAATTTTTCAAAAATGTGGAAATTACAAGAGTGTTGAAAAAAAACGGTATCCGGAGCACAATACAGAAAAACTTTTACTACAAAAGTTGTAGCAAATTGTACCCTTAACACAATGGTCTGTAACTTTTTTGCTCCCAGATGCATCAATGAGCAGAATTTTTCAAAAATGTGGAAATTACAAGAGTGTTGAAAAAAAACGGTATCCGGAGCACAATACAGAAAAACTTTTACTACAAAAGTTGTAGCAAATTGTACCCTTAATACAATGGTCTGTAACTTTTTTGCTCCCAGATGCATCAATGAGCAGAATTTTTCAAAAATGTGGAAATTACAAGAGTGTTGAAAAAAAACGGTATCCGGAGCACAATACAGAAAAACTTTTACTACAAAAGTTGTAGCAAATTGTACCCTTAATACAATGGTCTGTAACTTTTTTGCTCCCAGATGCATCAATGAGCAGAATTTTTCAAAAATGTGGAAATTACAAGATTGTTGAAAAAAAACGGTATCCGGGGCACAATAAAGAAAATCTTTTACAACAAAAGTTGTAGCAAATTGTGCCCTTAACACAACGGTCTGTAACTTTTTTGCTCCCAGATGCATCAATGAGCAGAATTTTTCAAAAATGTGGAAATTACAAGAGTGTTGAAAAAAAACGGTATCCGGAGCACAATACAGAAAAACTTTTACTACAAAAGTTGTAGCAAATTGTACCCTTAACACAACGGTCTCTAACTATTTTGCTCCCAGATGCATCAATGAGCAGAATTTTTCAAAAATGTGGAAATTACAAGAGTGTTGAAAAAAAACGGTATCCGGGGCACAATACAGAAAATCTTTTACAACAAAAGTTGTAGCAAATTGTACCCTTAACACAATGGTCTGTAACTTTTTTGCTCCCAGATGCATGAATGAGCAGAATTTTTCAAAAATGTGGAAATTACAAGAGTGTTGAAAAAAAACGGTATCCGGAGCACAATACAGAAAATCTTTTACTACAAAAGTTGTAGCAAATTGTACCCTTAATACAATGGTCTGTAACTTTTTTGCTCCCAGATGCATCAATGAGCAGAATTTTTCAAAAATGTGGAAATTACAAGAGTGTTGAAAAAAAACGGTATCCGGAGCACAATACAGAAAAACTTTTACTACAAAAGTTGTAGCAAATTGTACCCTTAACACAATGGTCTGTAACTTTTTTGCTCCCAGATGCATCAATGAGCAGAATTTTTCAAAAATGTGGAAATTACAAGAGTGTTGAAAAAAAACGGTATCCGGAGCACAATACAGAAAAACTTTTACTACAAAAGTTGTAGCAAATTGTACCCTTAATACAATGGTCTGTAACTTTTTTGCTCCCAGATGCATCAATGAGCAGAATTTTTCAAAAATGTGGAAATTACAAGAGTGTTGAAAAAAAACGGTATCCGGAGCACAATACAGAAAAACTTTTACTACAAAAGTTGTAGCAAATTGTACCCTTAATACAATGGTCTGTAACTTTTTTGCTCCCAGATGCATCAATGAGCAGAATTTTTCAAAAATGTGGAAATTACAAGATTGTTGAAAAAAAACGGTATCCGGGGCACAATAAAGAAAATCTTTTACAACAAAAGTTGTAGCAAATTGTGCCCTTAACACAACGGTCTGTAACTTTTTTGCTCCCAGATGCATCAATGAGCAGAATTTTTCAAAAATGTGGAAATTACAAGAGTGTTGAAAAAAAACGGTATCCGGAGCACAATACAGAAAAACTTTTACTACAAAAGTTGTAGCAAATTGTACCCTTAACACAACGGTCTCTAACTATTTTGCTCCCAGATGCATCAATGAGCAGAATTTTTCAAAAATGTGGAAATTACAAGAGTGTTGAAAAAAAACGGTATCCGGGGCACAATACAGAAAATCTTTTACAACAAAAGTTGTAGCAAATTGTACCCTTAACACAATGGTCTGTAACTTTTTTGCTCCCAGATGCATGAATGAGCAGAATTTTTCAAAAATGTGGAAATTACAAGAGTGTTGAAAAAAAACGGTATCCGGAGCACAATACAGAAAAACTTTTACTACAAAAGTTGTAGCAAATTGTACCCTTAACACAATGGTCTGTAACTTTTTTGCTCCCAGATGCATCAATGAGCAGAATTTTTCAAAAATGTGGAAATTACAAGAGTGTTGAAAAAAAACGGTATCCGGAGCACAATACAGAAAAACTTTTACTACAAAAGTTGTAGCAAATTGTACCCTTAATACAATGGTCTGTAACTTTTTTGCTCCCAGATGCATCAATGAGCAGAATTTTTCAAAAATGTGGAAATTACAAGAGTGTTGAAAAAAAACGGTATCCGGAGCACAATACAGAAAAACTTTTACTACAAAAGTTGTAGCAAATTGTACCCTTAACACAATGGTCTGTAACTTTTTTGCTCCCAGATGCATCAATGAGCAGAATTTTTCAAAAATGTGGAAATTACAAGAGTGTTGAAAAAAAACGGTATCCGGGGCACAATACAGAAAATCTTTTACAACAAAAGTTGTAGCAAATTGTACCCTTAACACAATGGTCTGTAACTTTTTTGCTCCCAGATGCATGAATGAGCAGAATTTTTCAAAAATGTGGAAATTACAAGAGTGTTGAAAAAAAACGGTATCCGGAGCACAATACAGAAAAACTTTTACTACAAAAGTTGTAGCAAATTGTACCCTTAACACAATGGTCTGTAACTTTTTTGCTCCCAGATGCATCAATGAGCAGAATTTTTCAAAAATGTGGAAATTACAAGAGTGTTGAAAAAAAACGGTATCCGGAGCACAATACAGAAAAACTTTTACTACAAAAGTTGTAGCAAATTGTACCCTTAATACAATATTCTGTAACTTTTTTGCTCCCAGATGCATCAATGAGCAGAATTTTTCAAAAATGTGGAAATTACAAGAGTGTTGAAAAAAAACGGTATCCGGAGCACAATACAGAAAAACTTTTACTACAAAAGTTGTAGCAAATTGTACCCTTAACACAATGGTCTGTAACTTTTTTGCTCCCAGATGCATCAATGAGCAGAATTTTTCAAAAATGTGGAAATTACAAGAGTGTTGAAAAAAAACGGTATCCGGAGCACAATACAGAAAAACTTTTACTACAAAAGTTGTAGCAAATTGTACCCTTAATACAATGGTCTGTAACTTTTTTGCTCCCAGATGCATCAATGAGCAGAATTTTTCAAAAATGTGGAAATTACAAGAGTGTTGAAAAAAAACGGTATCCGGAGCACAATACAGAAAATCTTTTACTACAAAAGTTGTAGCAAATTGTACCCTTAATACAATGGTCTGTAACTTTTTTGCTCCCAGATGCATCAATGAGCAGAATTTTTCAAAAATGTGTAAATTACAAGAGTGTTGAAAAAAAACGGTATCCGGAGCACAATACAGAAAAACTTTTACTACAAAAGTTGTAGCAAATTGTACCCTTAATACAATGGTCTGTAACTTTTTTGCTCCCAGATGCATCAATGAGCAGAATTTTTCAAAAATGTGGAAATTACAAGAGTGTTGAAAAAAAAACGGTATCCGGGGCACAATACAGAAAATCTTTTACAACAAAAGTTGTAGCAAATTGTACCCTTAACACAATGATCTGTAACTTTTTTGCTCCCAGATGCATGAATGAGCAGAATTTTTCAAAAATGTGGAAATTACAAGAGTGTTGAAAAAAAACGGTATCCGGAGCACAATACAGAAAAACTTTTACTACAAAAGTTGTAGCAAATTGTACCCTTAACACAATGGTCTGTAACTTTTTTGCTCCCAGATGCATCAATGAGCAGAATTTTTCAAAAATGTGGAAATTACAAGAGTGTTGAAAAAAAACGGTATCCGGGGCACAATACAGAAAATCTTTTACAACAAAAGTTGTAGCAAATTGTACCCTTAACACAATGGTCTGTAACTTTTTTGCTCCCAGATGCATGAATGAGCAGAATTTTTCAAAAATGTGGAAATTACAAGAGTGTTGAAAAAAAACGGTATCCGGAGCACAATACAGAAAAACTTTTACTACAAAAGTTGTAGCAAATTGTACCCTTAACACAATGGTCTGTAACTTTTTTGCTCCCAGATGCATCAATGAGCAGAATTTTTCAAAAATGTGGAAATTACAAGAGTGTTGAAAAAAAACGGTATCCGGAGCACAATACAGAAAAACTTTTACTACAAAAGTTGTAGCAAATTGTACCCTTAATACAATGGTCTGTAACTTTTTTGCTCCCAGATGCATCAATGAGCAGAATTTTTCAAAAATGTGGAAATTACAAGAGTGTTGAAAAAAAACGGTATCCGGAGCACAATACAGAAAAACTTTTACTACAAAAGTTGTAGCAAATTGTACCCTTAACACAATGGTCTGTAACTTTTTTGCTCCCAGATGCATCAATGAGCAGAATTTTTCAAAAATGTGGAAATTACAAGAGTGTTGAAAAAAAACGGTATCCGGGGCACAATACAGAAAATCTTTTACAACAAAAGTTGTAGCAAATTGTACCCTTAACACAATGGTCTGTAACTTTTTTGCTCCCAGATGCATGAATGAGCAGAATTTTTCAAAAATGTGGAAATTACAAGAGTGTTGAAAAAAAACGGTATCCGGAGCACAATACAGAAAAACTTTTACTACAAAAGTTGTAGCAAATTGTACCCTTAACACAATGGTCTGTAACTTTTTTGCTCCCAGATGCATCAATGAGCAGAATTTTTCAAAAATGTGGAAATTACAAGAGTGTTGAAAAAAAACGGTATCCGGAGCACAATACAGAAAAACTTTTACTACAAAAGTTGTAGCAAATTGTACCCTTAATACAATATTCTGTAACTTTTTTGCTCCCAGATGCATCAATGAGCAGAATTTTTCAAAAATGTGGAAATTACAAGAGTGTTGAAAAAAAACGGTATCCGGAGCACAATACAGAAAAACTTTTACTACAAAAGTTGTAGCAAATTGTACCCTTAACACAATGGTCTGTAACTTTTTTGCTCCCAGATGCATCAATGAGCAGAATTTTTCAAAAATGTGGAAATTACAAGAGTGTTGAAAAAAAACGGTATCCGGAGCACAATACAGAAAAACTTTTACTACAAAAGTTGTAGCAAATTGTACCCTTAATACAATGGTCTGTAACTTTTTTGCTCCCAGATGCATCAATGAGCAGAATTTTTCAAAAATGTGGAAATTACAAGAGTGTTGAAAAAAAACGGTATCCGGAGCACAATACAGAAAATCTTTTACTACAAAAGTTGTAGCAAATTGTACCCTTAATACAATGGTCTGTAACTTTTTTGCTCCCAGATGCATCAATGAGCAGAATTTTTCAAAAATGTGTAAATTACAAGAGTGTTGAAAAAAAACGGTATCCGGAGCACAATACAGAAAAACTTTTACTACAAAAGTTGTAGCAAATTGTACCCTTAATACAATGGTCTGTAACTTTTTTGCTCCCAGATGCATCAATGAGCAGAATTTTTCAAAAATGTGGAAATTACAAGAGTGTTGAAAAAAAAACGGTATCCGGGGCACAATACAGAAAATCTTTTACAACAAAAGTTGTAGCAAATTGTACCCTTAACACAATGATCTGTAACTTTTTTGCTCCCAGATGCATGAATGAGCAGAATTTTTCAAAAATGTGGAAATTACAAGAGTGTTGAAAAAAAACGGTATCCGGAGCACAATACAGAAAAACTTTTACTACAAAAGTTGTAGCAAATTGTACCCTTAACACAATGGTCTGTAACTTTTTTGCTCCCAGATGCATCAATGAGCAGAATTTTTCAAAAATGTGGAAATTACAAGAGTGTTGAAAAAAAACGGTATCCGGGGCACAATACAGAAAATCTTTTACAACAAAAGTTGTAGCAAATTGTACCCTTAACACAATGGTCTGTAACTTTTTTGCTCCCAGATGCATGAATGAGCAGAATTTTTCAAAAATGTGGAAATTACAAGAGTGTTGAAAAAAAACGGTATCCGGAGCACAATACAGAAAAACTTTTACTACAAAAGTTGTAGCAAATTGTACCCTTAACACAATGGTCTGTAACTTTTTTGCTCCCAGATGCATCAATGAGCAGAATTTTTCAAAAATGTGGAAATTACAAGAGTGTTGAAAAAAAACGGTATCCGGAGCACAATACAGAAAAACTTTTACTACAAAAGTTGTAGCAAATTGTACCCTTAATACAATGGTCTGTAACTTTTTTGCTCCCAGATGCATCAATGAGCAGAATTTTTCAAAAATGTGGAAATTACAAGAGTGTTGAAAAAAAACGGTATCCGGAGCACAATACAGAAAAACTTTTACTACAAAAGTTGTAGCAAATTGTACCCTTAACACAATGGTCTGTAACTTTTTTGCTCCCAGATGCATCAATGAGCAGAATTTTTCAAAAATGTGGAAATTACAAGAGTGTTGAAAAAAAACGGTATCCGGAGCACAATACAGAAAAACTTTTACTACAAAAGTTGTAGCAAATTGTACCCTTAATACAATGGTCTGTAACTTTTTTGCTCCCAGATGCATCAATGAGCAGAATTTTTCAAAAATGTGGAAATTACAAGAGTGTTGAAAAAAAACGGTATCCGGGGCACAATACAGAAAATCTTTTACAACAAAAGTTGTAGCAAATTGTACCCTTAACACAATGGTCTGTAACTTTTTTGCTCCCAGATGCATCAATGAGCAGAATTTTTCAAAAATGTGGAAATTACAAGAGTGTTGAAAAAAAACGGTATCCGGGGCACAATACAGAAAATCTTTTACAACAAAAGTTGTAGCAAATTGTACCCTTAACACAATGGTCTGTAACTTTTTTGCTCCCAGATGCATGAATGAGCAGAATTTTTCAAAAATGTGGAAATTACAAGAGTGTTGAAAAAAAACGGTATCCGGAGCACAATACAGAAAAACTTTTACTACAAAAGTTGTAGCAAATTGTACCCTTAACACAATGGTCTGTAACTTTTTTGCTCCCAGATGCATAAATGAGCAGAATTTTTCAAAAATGTGGAAATTACAAGAGTGTTGAAAAAAAACGGTATCCGGAGCACAATACAGAAAAACTTTTACTACAAAAGTTGTAGCAAATTGTACCCTTAACACAATGGTCTGTAACTTTTTTGCTCCCAGATGCATCAATGAGCAGAATTTTTCAAAAATGTGGAAATTACAAGAGTGTTGAAAAAAAACGGTATCCGGAGCACAATACAGAAAAACTTTTACTACAAAAGTTGTAGCAAATTGTACCCTTAATACAATGGTCTGTAACTTTTTTGCTCCCAGATGCATCAATGAGCAGAATTTTTCAAAAATGTGGAAATTACAAGAGTGTTGAAAAAAAACGGTATCCGGGGCACAATACAGAAAATCTTTTACAACAAAAGTTGTAGCAAATTGTACCCTTAACACAATGGTCTGTAACTTTTTTGCTCCCAGATGCATCAATGAGCAGAATTTTTCAAAAATGTGGAAATTACAAGAGTGTTGAAAAAAAACGGTATCCGGAGCACAATACAGAAAAACTTTTACTACAAAAGTTGTAGCAAATTGTACCCTTAATACAATGGTCTGTAACTTTTTTGCTCCCAGATGCATCAATGAGCAGAATTTTTCAAAAATGTGGAAATTACAAGAGTGTTGAAAAAAAACGGTATCCGGAGCACAATACAGAAAAACTTTTACTACAAAAGTTGTAGCAAATTGTACCCTTAACACAATGGTCTGTAACTTTTTTGCTCCCAGATGCATCAATGAGCAGAATTTTTCAAAAATGTGGAAATTACAAGAGTGTTGAAAAAAAACGGTATCCGGAGCACAATACAGAAAAACTTTTACTACAAAAGTTGTAGCAAATTGTACCCTTAATACAATGGTCTGTAACTTTTTTGCTCCCAGATGCATCAATGAGCAGAATTTTTCAAAAATGTGGAAATTACAAGAGTGTTGAAAAAAAACGGTATCCGGGGCACAATACAGAAAATCTTTTACAACAAAAGTTGTAGCAAATTGTACCCTTAACACAATGGTCTGTAACTTTTTTGCTCCCAGATGCATCAATGAGCAGAATTTTTCAAAAATGTGGAAATTACAAGAGTGTTGAAAAAAAACGGTATCCGGGGCACAATACAGAAAATCTTTTACAACAAAAGTTGTAGCAAATTGTACCCTTAACACAATGGTCTGTAACTTTTTTGCTCCCAGATGCATGAATGAGCAGAATTTTTCAAAAATGTGGAAATTACAAGAGTGTTGAAAAAAAACGGTATCCGGAGCACAATACAGAAAAACTTTTACTACAAAAGTTGTAGCAAATTGTACCCTTAACACAATGGTCTGTAACTTTTTTGCTCCCAGATGCATCAATGAGCAGAATTTTTCAAAAATGTGGAAATTACAAGAGTGTTGAAAAAAAACGGTATCCGGAGCACAATACAGAAAAACTTTTACTACAAAAGTTGTAGCAAATTGTACCCTTAACACAATGGTCTGTAACTTTTTTGCTCCCAGATGCATCAATGAGCAGAATTTTTCAAAAATGTGGAAATTACAAGAGTGTTGAAAAAAAACGGTATCCGGAGCACAATACAGAAAAACTTTTACTACAAAAGTTGTAGCAAATTGTACCCTTAATACAATGGTCTGTAACTTTTTTGCTCCCAGATGCATCAATGAGCAGAATTTTTCAAAAATGTGGAAATTACAAGAGTGTTGAAAAAAAACGGTATCCGGGGCACAATACAGAAAATCTTTTACAACAAAAGTTGTAGCAAATTGTACCCTTAACACAATGGTCTGTAACTTTTTTGCTCCCAGATGCATCAATGAGCAGAATTTTTCAAAAATGTGGAAATTACAAGAGTGTTGAAAAAAAACGGTATCCGGGGCACAATACAGAAAATCTTTTACAACAAAAGTTGTAGCAAATTGTACCCTTAACACAATGGTCTGTAACTTTTTTGCTCCCAGATGCATGAATGAGCAGAATTTTTCAAAAATGTGGAAATTACAAGAGTGTTGAAAAAAAACGGTATCCGGAGCACAATACAGAAAAACTTTTACTACAAAAGTTGTAGCAAATTGTACCCTTAACACAATGGTCTGTAACTTTTTTGCTCCCAGATGCATCAATGAGCAGAATTTTTCAAAAATGTGGAAATTACAAGAGTGTTGAAAAAAAACGGTATCCGGAGCACAATACAGAAAAACTTTTACTACAAAAGTTGTAGCAAATTGTACCCTTAATACAATGGTCTGTAACTTTTTTGCTCCCAGATGCATCAATGAGCAGAATTTTTCAAAAATGTGGAAATTACAAGAGTGTTGAAAAAAAACGGTATCCGGAGCACAATACAGAAAAACTTTTACTACAAAAGTTGTAGCAAATTGTACCCTTAACACAATGGTCTGTAACTTTTTTGCTCCCAGATGCATGAATGAGCAGAATTTTTCAAAAATGTGGAAATTACAAGAGTGTTGAAAAAAAACGGTATCCGGAGCACAATACAGAAAAACTTTTACTACAAAAGATGTAGCAAATTGTACCCTTAACACAATGGTCTGTAACTTTTTTGCTCCCAGATGCATCAATGAGCAGAATTTTTCAAAAATGTGGAAATTACAAGAGTGTTGAAAAAAAACGGTATCCGGAGCACAATACAGAAAAACTTTTACTACAAAAGTTGTAGCAAATTGTACCCTTAATACAATGGTCTGTAACTTTTTTGCTCCCAGATGCATCAATGAGCAGAATTTTTCAAAAATGTGGAAATTACAAGAGTGTTGAAAAAAAACGGTATCCGGAGCACAATACAGAAAAACTTTTACTACAAAAGTTGTAGCAAATTGTACCCTTAACACAATGCTCTGTAACTTTTTTGCTCCCAGATGCATCAATGAGCAGAATTTTTCAAAAATGTGGAAATTACAAGAGTGTTGAAAAAAAACGGTATCCGGGGCACAATACAGAAAATCTTTTACAACAAAAGTTGTAGCAAATTGTACCCTTAACACAATGGTCTGTAACTTTTTTGCTCCCAGATGCATGAATGAGCAGAATTTTTCAAAAATGTGGAAATTACAAGAGTGTTGAAAAAAAACGGTATCCGGAGCACAATACAGAAAAACTTTTACTACAAAAGTTGTAGCAAATTGTACCCTTAACACAATGGTCTGTAACTTTTTTGCTCCCAGATGCATCAATGAGCAGAATTTTTCAAAAATGTGGAAATTACAAGAGTGTTGAAAAAAAACGGTATCCGGAGCACAATACAGAAAAACTTTTACTACAAAAGTTGTAGCAAATTGTACCCTTAATACAATGGTCTGTAACTTTTTTGCTCCCAGATGCATCAATGAGCAGAATTTTTCAAAAATGTGGAAATTACAAGAGTGTTGAAAAAAAACGGTATCCGGAGCACAATACAGAAAATCTTTTACTACAAAAGTTGTAGCAAATTGTACCCTTAATACAATGGTCTGTAACTTTTTTGCTCCCAGATGCATCAATGAGCAGAATTTTTCAAAAATGTGGAAATTACAAGAGTGTTGAAAAAAAACGGTATCCGGAGCACAATACAGAAAAACTTTTACTACAAAAGTTGTAGCAAATTGTACCCTTAATACAATGGTCTGTAACTTTTTTGCTCCCAGATGCATCAATGAGCAGAATTTTTCAAAAATGTGGAAATTACAAGAGTGTTGAAAAAAAAACGGTATCCGGGGCACAATACAGAAAATCTTTTACAACAAAAGTTGTAGCAAATTGTACCCTTAACACAATGGTCTGTAACTTTTTTGCTCCCAGATGCATGAATGAGCAGAATTTTTCAAAAATGTGGAAATTACAAGAGTGTTGAAAAAAAACGGTATCCGGAGCACAATACAGAAAAACTTTTACTACAAAAGTTGTAGCAAATTGTACCCTTAATACAATGGTCTGTAACTTTTTTGCTCCCAGATGCATCAATGAGCAGAATTTTTCAAAAATGTGGAAATTACAAGAGTGTTGAAAAAAAAACGGTATCCGGGGCACAATACAGAAAATCTTTTACAACAAAAGTTGTAGCAAATTGTACCCTTAACACAATGGTCTGTAACTTTTTTGCTCCCAGATGCATGAATGAGCAGAATTTTTCAAAAATGTGGAAATTACAAGAGTGTTGAAAAAAAACGGTATCCGGAGCACAATACAGAAAAACTTTTACTACAAAAGTTGTAGCAAATTGTACCCTTAACACAATGGTCTGTAACTCTTTTGCTCCCAGATGCATCAATGAGCAGAATTTTTCAAAAATGTGGAAATTACAAGAGTGTTGAAAAAAAACGGTATCCGGAGCACAATACAGAAAAACTTTTACTACAAAAGTTGTAGCAAATTGTACCCTTAATACAATGGTCTGTAACTTTTTTGCTCCCAGATGCATCAATGAGCAGAATTTTTCAAAAATGTGGAAATTACAAGATTGTTGAAAAAAAACGGTATCCGGGGCACAATAAAGAAAATCTTTTACAACAAAAGTTGTAGCAAATTGTGCCCTTAACACAACGGTCTGTAACTTTTTTGCTCCCAGATGCATCAATGAGCAGAATTTTTCAAAAATGTGGAAATTACAAGAGTGTTGAAAAAAAACGGTATCCGGAGCACAATACAGAAAAACTTTTACTACAAAAGTTGTAGCAAATTGTACCCTTAACACAACGGTCTCTAACTATTTTGCTCCCAGATGCATCAATGAGCAGAATTTTTCAAAAATGTGGAAATTACAAGAGTGTTGAAAAAAAACGGTATCCGGGGCACAATACAGAAAATCTTTTACAACAAAAGTTGTAGCAAATTGTACCCTTAACACAATGGTCTGTAACTTTTTTGCTCCCAGATGCATGAATGAGCAGAATTTTTCAAAAATGTGGAAATTACAAGAGTGTTGAAAAAAAACGGTATCCGGAGCACAATACAGAAAAACTTTTACTACAAAAGTTGTAGCAAATTGTACCCTTAACACAATGGTCTGTAACTTTTTTGCTCCCAGATGCATCAATGAGCAGAATTTTTCAAAAATGTGGAAATTACAAGAGTGTTGAAAAAAAACGGTATCCGGAGCACAATACAGAAAAACTTTTACTACAAAACTTGTAGCAAATTGTACCCTTAATACAATGGTCTGTAACTTTTTTGCTCCCAGATGCATCAATGAGCAGAATTTTTCAAAAATGTGGAAATTACAAGAGTGTTGAAAAAAAACGGTATCCGGAGCACAATACAGAAAAACTTTTACTACAAAAGTTGTAGCAAATTGTACCCTTAATACAATGGTCTGTAACTTTTTTGCTCCCAGATGCATCAATGAGCAGAATTTTTCAAAAATGTGGAAATTACAAGATTGTTGAAAAAAAACGGTATCCGGGGCACAATAAAGAAAATCTTTTACAACAAAAGTTGTAGCAAATTGTGCCCTTAACACAACGGTCTGTAACTTTTTTGCTCCCAGATGCATCAATGAGCAGAATTTTTCAAAAATGTGGAAATTACAAGAGTGTTGAAAAAAAACGGTATCCGGAGCACAATACAGAAAAACTTTTACTACAAAAGTTGTAGCAAATTGTACCCTTAACACAATGGTCTGTAACTTTTTTGCTCCCAGATGCATCAATGAGCAGAATTTTTCAAAAATGTGGAAATTACAAGAGTGTTGAAAAAAAACGGTATCCGGAGCACAATACAGAAAATCTTTTACTACAAAAGTTGTAGCAAATTGTACCCTTAATACAATGGTCTGTAACTTTTTTGCTCCCAGATGCATCAATGAGCAGAATTTTTCAAAAATGTGGAAATTACAAGAGTGTTGAAAAAAAACGGTATCCGGAGCACAATACAGAAAAACTTTTACTACAAAAGTTGTAGCAAATTGTACCCTTAATACAATGGTCTGTAACTTTTTTGCTCCCAGATGCATCAATGAGCAGAATTTTTCAAAAATGTGGAAATTACAAGAGTGTTGAAAAAAAAACGGTATCCGGGGCACAATACAGAAAATCTTTTACAACAAAAGTTGTAGCAAATTGTACCCTTAACACAATGGTCTGTAACTTTTTTGCTCCCAGATGCATGAATGAGCAGAATTTTTCAAAAATGTGGAAATTACAAGAGTGTTGAAAAAAAACGGTATCCGGAGCACAATACAGAAAAACTTTTACTACAAAAGTTGTAGCAAATTGTACCCTTAATACAATGGTCTGTAACTTTTTTGCTCCCAGATGCATCAATGAGCAGAATTTTTCAAAAATGTGGAAATTACAAGAGTGTTGAAAAAAAAACGGTATCCGGGGCACAATACAGAAAATCTTTTACAACAAAAGTTGTAGCAAATTGTACCCTTAACACAATGGTCTGTAACTTTTTTGCTCCCAGATGCATGAATGAGCAGAATTTTTCAAAAATGTGGAAATTACAAGAGTGTTGAAAAAAAACGGTATCCGGAGCACAATACAGAAAAACTTTTACTACAAAAGTTGTAGCAAATTGTACCCTTAACACAATGGTCTGTAACTCTTTTGCTCCCAGATGCATCAATGAGCAGAATTTTTCAAAAATGTGGAAATTACAAGAGTGTTGAAAAAAAACGGTATCCGGAGCACAATACAGAAAAACTTTTACTACAAAAGTTGTAGCAAATTGTACCCTTAATACAATGGTCTGTAACTTTTTTGCTCCCAGATGCATCAATGAGCAGAATTTTTCAAAAATGTGGAAATTACAAGATTGTTGAAAAAAAACGGTATCCGGGGCACAATAAAGAAAATCTTTTACAACAAAAGTTGTAGCAAATTGTGCCCTTAACACAACGGTCTGTAACTTTTTTGCTCCCAGATGCATCAATGAGCAGAATTTTTCAAAAATGTGGAAATTACAAGAGTGTTGAAAAAAAACGGTATCCGGAGCACAATACAGAAAAACTTTTACTACAAAAGTTGTAGCAAATTGTACCCTTAACACAACGGTCTCTAACTATTTTGCTCCCAGATGCATCAATGAGCAGAATTTTTCAAAAATGTGGAAATTACAAGAGTGTTGAAAAAAAACGGTATCCGGGGCACAATACAGAAAATCTTTTACAACAAAAGTTGTAGCAAATTGTACCCTTAACACAATGGTCTGTAACTTTTTTGCTCCCAGATGCATGAATGAGCAGAATTTTTCAAAAATGTGGAAATTACAAGAGTGTTGAAAAAAAACGGTATCCGGAGCACAATACAGAAAAACTTTTACTACAAAAGTTGTAGCAAATTGTACCCTTAACACAATGGTCTGTAACTTTTTTGCTCCCAGATGCATCAATGAGCAGAATTTTTCAAAAATGTGGAAATTACAAGAGTGTTGAAAAAAAACGGTATCCGGAGCACAATACAGAAAAACTTTTACTACAAAACTTGTAGCAAATTGTACCCTTAATACAATGGTCTGTAACTTTTTTGCTCCCAGATGCATCAATGAGCAGAATTTTTCAAAAATGTGGAAATTACAAGAGTGTTGAAAAAAAACGGTATCCGGAGCACAATACAGAAAAACTTTTACTACAAAAGTTGTAGCAAATTGTACCCTTAATACAATGGTCTGTAACTTTTTTGCTCCCAGATGCATCAATGAGCAGAATTTTTCAAAAATGTGGAAATTACAAGATTGTTGAAAAAAAACGGTATCCGGGGCACAATAAAGAAAATCTTTTACAACAAAAGTTGTAGCAAATTGTGCCCTTAACACAACGGTCTGTAACTTTTTTGCTCCCAGATGCATCAATGAGCAGAATTTTTCAAAAATGTGGAAATTACAAGAGTGTTGAAAAAAAACGGTATCCGGAGCACAATACAGAAAAACTTTTACTACAAAAGTTGTAGCAAATTGTACCCTTAACACAATGGTCTGTAACTTTTTTGCTCCCAGATGCATGAATGAGCAGAATTTTTCAAAAATGTGGAAATTACAAGAGTGTTGAAAAAAAACGGTATCCGGAGCACAATACAGAAAAACTTTTACTACAAAAGATGTAGCAAATTGTACCCTTAACACAATGGTCTGTAACTTTTTTGCTCCCAGATGCATCAATGAGCAGAATTTTTCAAAAATGTGGAAATTACAAGAGTGTTGAAAAAAAACGGTATCCGGAGCACAATACAGAAAAACTTTTACTACAAAAGTTGTAGCAAATTGTACCCTTAATACAATGGTCTGTAACTTTTTTGCTCCCAGATGCATCAATGAGCAGAATTTTTCAAAAATGTGGAAATTACAAGAGTGTTGAAAAAAAACGGTATCCGGAGCACAATACAGAAAAACTTTTACTACAAAAGTTGTAGCAAATTGTACCCTTAACACAATGCTCTGTAACTTTTTTGCTCCCAGATGCATCAATGAGCAGAATTTTTCAAAAATGTGGAAATTACAAGAGTGTTGAAAAAAAACGGTATCCGGGGCACAATACAGAAAATCTTTTACAACAAAAGTTGTAGCAAATTGTACCCTTAACACAATGGTCTGTAACTTTTTTGCTCCCAGATGCATGAATGAGCAGAATTTTTCAAAAATGTGGAAATTACAAGAGTGTTGAAAAAAAACGGTATCCGGAGCACAATACAGAAAAACTTTTACTACAAAAGTTGTAGCAAATTGTACCCTTAACACAATGGTCTGTAACTTTTTTGCTCCCAGATGCATCAATGAGCAGAATTTTTCAAAAATGTGGAAATTACAAGAGTGTTGAAAAAAAACGGTATCCGGAGCACAATACAGAAAAACTTTTACTACAAAAGTTGTAGCAAATTGTACCCTTAATACAATGGTCTGTAACTTTTTTGCTCCCAGATGCATCAATGAGCAGAATTTTTCAAAAATGTGGAAATTACAAGAGTGTTGAAAAAAAACGGTATCCGGAGCACAATACAGAAAATCTTTTACTACAAAAGTTGTAGCAAATTGTACCCTTAATACAATGGTCTGTAACTTTTTTGCTCCCAGATGCATCAATGACCAGAATTTTTCAAAAATGTGGAAATTACAAGAGTGTTGAAAAAAAACGGTATCCGGAGCACAATACAGAAAAACTTTTACTACAAAAGTTGTAGCAAATTGTACCCTTAATACAATGGTCTGTAACTTTTTTGCTCCCAGATGCATCAATGAGCAGAATTTTTCAAAAATGTGGAAATTACAAGAGTGTTGAAAAAAAAACGGTATCCGGGGCACAATACAGAAAATCTTTTACAACAAAAGTTGTAGCAAATTGTACCCTTAACACAATGGTCTGTAACTTTTTTGCTCCCAGATGCATGAATGAGCAGAATTTTTCAAAAATGTGGAAATTACAAGAGTGTTGAAAAAAAACGGTATCCGGAGCACAATACAGAAAAACTTTTACTACAAAAGTTGTAGCAAATTGTACCCTTAATACAATGGTCTGTAACTTTTTTGCTCCCAGATGCATCAATGAGCAGAATTTTTCAAAAATGTGGAAATTACAAGAGTGTTGAAAAAAAAACGGTATCCGGGGCACAATACAGAAAATCTTTTACAACAAAAGTTGTAGCAAATTGTACCCTTAACACAATGGTCTGTAACTTTTTTGCTCCCAGATGCATGAATGAGCAGAATTTTTCAAAAATGTGGAAATTACAAGAGTGTTGAAAAAAAACGGTATCCGGAGCACAATACAGAAAAACTTTTACTACAAAAGTTGTAGCAAATTGTACCCTTAACACAATGGTCTGTAACTCTTTTGCTCCCAGATGCATCAATGAGCAGAATTTTTCAAAAATGTGGAAATTACAAGAGTGTTGAAAAAAAACGGTATCCGGAGCACAATACAGAAAAACTTTTACTACAAAAGTTGTAGCAAATTGTACCCTTAATACAATGGTCTGTAACTTTTTTGCTCCCAGATGCATCAATGAGCAGAATTTTTCAAAAATGTGGAAATTACAAGATTGTTGAAAAAAAACGGTATCCGGGGCACAATAAAGAAAATCTTTTACAACAAAAGTTGTAGCAAATTGTGCCCTTAACACAACGGTCTGTAACTTTTTTGCTCCCAGATGCATCAATGAGCAGAATTTTTCAAAAATGTGGAAATTACAAGAGTGTTGAAAAAAAACGGTATCCGGAGCACAATACAGAAAAACTTTTACTACAAAAGTTGTAGCAAATTGTACCCTTAACACAACGGTCTCTAACTATTTTGCTCCCAGATGCATCAATGAGCAGAATTTTTCAAAAATGTGGAAATTACAAGAGTGTTGAAAAAAAACGGTATCCGGGGCACAATACAGAAAATCTTTTACAACAAAAGTTGTAGCAAATTGTACCCTTAACACAATGGTCTGTAACTTTTTTGCTCCCAGATGCATGAATGAGCAGAATTTTTCAAAAATGTGGAAATTACAAGAGTGTTGAAAAAAAACGGTATCCGGAGCACAATACAGAAAAACTTTTACTACAAAAGTTGTAGCAAATTGTACCCTTAACACAATGGTCTGTAACTTTTTTGCTCCCAGATGCATCAATGAGCAGAATTTTTCAAAAATGTGGAAATTACAAGAGTGTTGAAAAAAAACGGTATCCGGAGCACAATACAGAAAAACTTTTACTACAAAACTTGTAGCAAATTGTACCCTTAATACAATGGTCTGTAACTTTTTTGCTCCCAGATGCATCAATGAGCAGAATTTTTCAAAAATGTGGAAATTACAAGAGTGTTGAAAAAAAACGGTATCCGGAGCACAATACAGAAAAACTTTTACTACAAAAGTTGTAGCAAATTGTACCCTTAATACAATGGTCTGTAACTTTTTTGCTCCCAGATGCATCAATGAGCAGAATTTTTCAAAAATGTGGAAATTACAAGATTGTTGAAAAAAAACGGTATCCGGGGCACAATAAAGAAAATCTTTTACAACAAAAGTTGTAGCAAATTGTGCCCTTAACACAACGGTCTGTAACTTTTTTGCTCCCAGATGCATCAATGAGCAGAATTTTTCAAAAATGTGGAAATTACAAGAGTGTTGAAAAAAAACGGTATCCGGAGCACAATACAGAAAAACTTTTACTACAAAAGTTGTAGCAAATTGTACCCTTAACACAACGGTCTCTAACTATTTTGCTCCCAGATGCATCAATGAGCAGAATTTTTCAAAAATGTGGAAATTACAAGAGTGTTGAAAAAAAACGGTATCCGGGGCACAATACAGAAAATCTTTTACAACAAAAGTTGTAGCAAATTGTACCCTTAACACAATGGTCTGTAACTTTTTTGCTCCCAGATGCATGAATGAGCAGAATTTTTCAAAAATGTGGAAATTACAAGAGTGTTGAAAAAAAACGGTATCCGGAGCACAATACAGAAAAACTTTTACTACAAAAGTTGTAGCAAATTGTACCCTTAACACAATGGTCTGTAACTTTTTTGCTCCCAGATGCATCAATGAGCAGAATTTTTCAAAAATGTGGAAATTACAAGAGTGTTGAAAAAAAACGGTATCCGGAGCACAATACAGAAAAACTTTTACTACAAAAGTTGTAGCAAATTGTACCCTTAATACAATGGTCTGTAACTTTTTTGCTCCCAGATGCATCAATGAGCAGAATTTTTCAAAAATGTGGAAATTACAAGAGTGTTGAAAAAAAACGGTATCCGGAGCACAATACAGAAAAACTTTTACTACAAAAGTTGTAGCAAATTGTACCCTTAACACAATGGTCTGTAACTTTTTTGCTCCCAGATGCATCAATGAGCAGAATTTTTCAAAAATGTGGAAATTACAAGAGTGTTGAAAAAAAACGGTATCCGGGGCACAATACAGAAAATCTTTTACAACAAAAGTTGTAGCAAATTGTACCCTTAACACAATGGTCTGTAACTTTTTTGCTCCCAGATGCATGAATGAGCAGAATTTTTCAAAAATGTGGAAATTACAAGAGTGTTGAAAAAAAACGGTATCCGGAGCACAATACAGAAAAACTTTTACTACAAAAGTTGTAGCAAATTGTACCCTTAACACAATGGTCTGTAACTTTTTTGCTCCCAGATGCATCAATGAGCAGAATTTTTCAAAAATGTGGAAATTACAAGAGTGTTGAAAAAAAACGGTATCCGGAGCACAATACAGAAAAACTTTTACTACAAAAGTTGTAGCAAATTGTACCCTTAATACAATATTCTGTAACTTTTTTGCTCCCAGATGCATCAATGAGCAGAATTTTTCAAAAATGTGGAAATTACAAGAGTGTTGAAAAAAAACGGTATCCGGAGCACAATACAGAAAAACTTTTACTACAAAAGTTGTAGCAAATTGTACCCTTAACACAATGGTCTGTAACTTTTTTGCTCCCAGATGCATCAATGAGCAGAATTTTTCAAAAATGTGGAAATTACAAGAGTGTTGAAAAAAAACGGTATCCGGAGCACAATACAGAAAAACTTTTACTACAAAAGTTGTAGCAAATTGTACCCTTAATACAATGGTCTGTAACTTTTTTGCTCCCAGATGCATCAATGAGCAGAATTTTTCAAAAATGTGGAAAGTACAAGAGTGTTGAAAAAAAACGGTATCCGGAGCACAATACAGAAAAACTTTTACTACAAAAGTTGTAGCAAATTGTACCCTTAATACAATGGTCTGTAACTTTTTTGCTCCCAGATGCATCAATGAGCAGAATTTTTCAAAAATGTGTAAATTACAAGAGTGTTGAAAAAAAACGGTATCCGGAGCACAATACAGAAAAACTTTTACTACAAAAGTTGTAGCAAATTGTACCCTTAATACAATGGTCTGTAACTTTTTTGCTCCCAGATGCATCAATGAGCAGAATTTTTCAAAAATGTGGAAATTACAAGAGTGTTGAAAAAAAAACGGTATCCGGGGCACAATACAGAAAATCTTTTACAACAAAAGTTGTAGCAAATTGTACCCTTAACACAATGATCTGTAACTTTTTTGCTCCCAGATGCATGAATGAGCAGAATTTTTCAAAAATGTGGAAATTACAAGAGTGTTGAAAAAAAACGGTATCCGGAGCACAATACAGAAAAACTTTTACTACAAAAGTTGTAGCAAATTGTACCCTTAACACAATGGTCTGTAACTTTTTTGCTCCCAGATGCATCAATGAGCAGAATTTTTCAAAAATGTGGAAATTACAAGAGTGTTGAAAAAAAACGGTATCCGGGGCACAATACAGAAAATCTTTTACAACAAAAGTTGTAGCAAATTGTACCCTTAACACAATGGTCTGTAACTTTTTTGCTCCCAGATGCATGAATGAGCAGAATTTTTCAAAAATGTGGAAATTACAAGAGTGTTGAAAAAAAACGGTATCCGGAGCACAATACAGAAAAACTTTTACTACAAAAGTTGTAGCAAATTGTACCCTTAACACAATGGTCTGAACTTTTTTGCTCCCAGATGCATCAATGAGCAGAATTTTTCAAAAATGTGGAAATTACAAGAGTGTTGAAAAAAAACGGTATCCGGAGCACAATACAGAAAAACTTTTACTACAAAAGTTGTAGCAAATTGTACCCTTAATACAATGGTCTGTAACTTTTTTGCTCCCAGATGCATCAATGAGCAGAATTTTTCAAAAATGTGGAAATTACAAGAGTGTTGAAAAAAAACGGTATCCGGAGCACAATACAGAAAAACTTTTACTACAAAAGTTGTAGCAAATTGTACCCTTAACACAATGGTCTGTAACTTTTTTGCTCCCAGATGCATCAATGAGCAGAATTTTTCAAAAATGTGGAAATTACAAGAGTGTTGAAAAAAAACGGTATCCGGAGCACAATACAGAAAAACTTTTACTACAAAAGTTGTAGCAAATTGTACCCTTAATACAATGGTCTGTAACTTTTTTGCTCCCAGATGCATCAATGAGCAGAATTTTTCAAAAATGTGGAAATTACAAGAGTGTTGAAAAAAAACGGTATCCGGGGCACAATACAGAAAATCTTTTACAACAAAAGTTGTAGCAAATTGTACCCTTAACACAATGGTCTGTAACTTTTTTGCTCCCAGATGCATGAATGAGCAGAATTTTTCAAAAATGTGGAAATTACAAGAGTGTTGAAAAAAAACGGTATCCGGAGCACAATACAGAAAAACTTTTACTACAAAAGTTGTAGCAAATTGTACCCTTAACACAATGGTCTGTAACTTTTTTGCTCCCAGATGCATCAATGAGCAGAATTTTTCAAAAATGTGGAAATTACAAGAGTGTTGAAAAAAAACGGTATCCGGAGCACAATACAGAAAAACTTTTACTACAAAAGTTGTAGCAAATTGTACCCTTAATACAATGGTCTGTAACTTTTTTGCTCCCAGATGCATCAATGAGCAGAATTTTTCAAAAATGTGGAAATTACAAGAGTGTTGAAAAAAAACGGTATCCGGAGCACAATACAGAAAAACTTTTACTACAAAAGTTGTAGCAAATTGTACCCTTAACACAATGGTCTGTAACTTTTTTGCTCCCAGATGCATCAATGAGCAGAATTTTTCAAAAATGTGGAAATTACAAGAGTGTTGAAAAAAAACGGTATCCGGAGCACAATACAGAAAAACTTTTACTACAAAAGTTGTAGCAAATTGTACCCTTAATACAATGGTCTGTAACTTTTTTGCTCCCAGATGCATCAATGAGCAGAATTTTTCAAAAATGTGGAAATTACAAGAGTGTTGAAAAAAAACGGTATCCGGGGCACAATACAGAAAATCTTTTACAACAAAAGTTGTAGCAAATTGTACCCTTAACACAATGGTCTGTAACTTTTTTGCTCCCAGATGCATGAATGAGCAGAATTTTTCAAAAATGTGGAAATTACAAGAGTGTTGAAAAAAAACGGTATCCGGAGCACAATACAGAAAAACTTTTACTACAAAAGTTGTAGCAAATTGTACCCTTAACACAATGGTCTGTAACTTTTTTGCTCCCAGATGCATCAATGAGCAGAATTTTTCAAAAATGTGGAAATTACAAGAGTGTTGAAAAAAAACGGTATCCGGAGCACAATACAGAAAAACTTTTACTACAAAAGTTGTAGCAAATTGTACCCTTAATACAATGGTCTGTAACTTTTTTGCTCCCAGATGCATCAATGAGCAGAATTTTTCAAAAATGTGGAAATTACAAGATTGTTGAAAAAAAACGGTATCCGGGGCACAATACAGAAAATCTTTTACAACAAAAGTCGTAGCAAATTGTACCCTTAACACAATGGTCTGTAACTTTTTTGCTCCCAGATGCATGAATGAGCAGAATTTTTCAAAAATGTGGAAATTACAAGAGTGTTGAAAAAAAACGGTATCCGGAGCACAATACAGAAAAACTTTTACTACAAAAGTTGTAGCAAATTGTACCCTTAACACAATGGTCTGTAACTTTTTTGCTCCCAGATGCATCAATGAGCAGAATTTTTCAAAAATGTGGAAATTACAAGAGTGTTGAAAAAAAACGGTATCCGGAGCACAATACAGAAAAACTTTTACTACAAAAGTTGTAGCAAATTGTACCCTTAATACAATGGTCTGTAACTTTTTTGCTCCCAGATGCATCAATGAGCAGAATTTTTCAAAAATGTGGAAATTACAAGATTGTTGAAAAAAAACGGTATCCGGGGCACAATACAGAAAATCTTTTACAACAAAAGTTGTAGCAAATTGTACCCTTAACACAATGGTCTGTAACTTTTTTGCTCCCAGATGCATGAATGAGCAGAATTTTTCAAAAATGTGGAAATTACAAGAGTGTTGAAAAAAAACGGTATCCGGGGCACAATACAGAAAATCTTTTACAACAAAAGTTGTAGCAAATTGTACCCTTAACACAACGGTCTCTAACTATTTTGCTCCCAGATGCATCAATGAGCAGAATTTTTCAAAAATGTGGAAATTACAAGAGTGTTGAAAAAAAACGGTATCCGGGGCACAATACAGAAAATCTTTTACAACAAAAGTTGTAGCAAATTGTACCCTTAACACAATGGTCTGTAACTTTTTTGCTCCCAGATGCATGAATGAGCAGAATTTTTCAAAAATGTGGAAATTACAAGAGTGTTGAAAAAAAACGGTATCCGGAGCACAATACAGAAAAACTTTTACTACAAAAGTTGTAGCAAATTGTACCCTTAACACAATGGTCTGTAACTTTTTTGCTCCCAGATGCATCAATGAGCAGAATTTGTCAAAAATGTGGAAATTACAAGAGTGTTGAAAAAAAACGGTATCCGGAGCACAATACAGAAAAACTTTTACTACAAAAGTTGTAGCAAATTGTACCCTTAACACAATGGTCTGTAACTTTTTTGCTCCCAGATGCATCAATGAGCAGAATTTTTCAAAAATGTGGAAATTACAAGAGTGTTGAAAAAAAACGGTATCCGGAGCACAATACAGAAAAACTTTTACTACAAAAGTTGTAGCAAATTGTACCCTTAATACAATGGTCTGTAACTTTTTTGCTTCCAGATGCATCAATGAGCAGAATTTTTCAAAAATGTGGAAATTACAAGAGTGTTGAAAAAAAACGGTATCCGGGGCACAATACAGAAAATCTTTTACAACAAAAGTTGTAGCAAATTTTGCCCTTAACATAACGGTCTGTAACTTTTTTGCTCCCAGATGCATCAATGAGCAGAATTTTTCAAAAATGTGGAAATTACAAGAGTGTTGAAAAAAAACGGTATCCGGAGCACAATACAGAAAAACTTTTACTACAAAAGTTGTAGCAAATTGTACCCTTAATACAATGGTCTGTAACTTTTTTGCTCCCAGATGCATCAATGAGCAGAATTTTTCAAAAATGTGGAAATTACAAGATTGTTGAAAAAAAACGGTATCCGGGGCACAATACAGAAAATCTTTTACAACAAAAGTCGTAGCAAATTGTACCCTTAACACAATGGTCTGTAACTTTTTTGCTCCCAGATGCATGAATGAGCAGAATTTTTCAAAAATGTGGAAATTACAAGAGTGTTGAAAAAAAACGGTATCCGGAGCACAATACAGAAAAACTTTTACTACAAAAGTTGTAGCAAATTGTACCCTTAACACAATGGTCTGTAACTTTTTTGCTCCCAGATGCATCAATGAGCAGAATTTTTCAAAAATGTGGAAATTACAAGAGTGTTGAAAAAAAACGGTATCCGGAGCACAATACAGAAAAACTTTTACTACAAAAGTTGTAGCAAATTGTACCCTTAATACAATGGTCTGTAACTTTTTTGCTCCCAGATGCATCAATGAGCAGAATTTTTCAAAAATGTGGAAATTACAAGATTGTTGAAAAAAAACGGTATCCGGGGCACAATACAGAAAATCTTTTACAACAAAAGTTGTAGCAAATTGTACCCTTAACACAATGGTCTGTAACTTTTTTGCTCCCAGATGCATGAATGAGCAGAATTTTTCAAAAATGTGGAAATTACAAGAGTGTTGAAAAAAAACGGTATCCGGGGCACAATACAGAAAATCTTTTACAACAAAAGTTGTAGCAAATTGTACCCTTAACACAACGGTCTCTAACTATTTTGCTCCCAGATGCATCAATGAGCAGAATTTTTCAAAAATGTGGAAATTACAAGAGTGTTGAAAAAAAACGGTATCCGGGGCACAATACAGAAAATCTTTTACAACAAAAGTTGTAGCAAATTGTACCCTTAACACAATGGTCTGTAACTTTTTTGCTCCCAGATGCATGAATGAGCAGAATTTTTCAAAAATGTGGAAATTACAAGAGTGTTGAAAAAAAACGGTATCCGGAGCACAATACAGAAAAACTTTTACTACAAAAGTTGTAGCAAATTGTACCCTTAACACAATGGTCTGTAACTTTTTTGCTCCCAGATGCATCAATGAGCAGAATTTGTCAAAAATGTGGAAATTACAAGAGTGTTGAAAAAAAACGGTATCCGGAGCACAATACAGAAAAACTTTTACTACAAAAGTTGTAGCAAATTGTACCCTTAACACAATGGTCTGTAACTTTTTTGCTCCCAGATGCATCAATGAGCAGAATTTTTCAAAAATGTGGAAATTACAAGAGTGTTGAAAAAAAACGGTATCCGGAGCACAATACAGAAAAACTTTTACTACAAAAGTTGTAGCAAATTGTACCCTTAATACAATGGTCTGTAACTTTTTTGCTTCCAGATGCATCAATGAGCAGAATTTTTCAAAAATGTGGAAATTACAAGAGTGTTGAAAAAAAACGGTATCCGGGGCACAATACAGAAAATCTTTTACAACAAAAGTTGTAGCAAATTTTGCCCTTAACATAACGGTCTGTAACTTTTTTGCTCCCAGATGCATCAATGAGCAGAATTTTTCAAAAATGTGGAAATTACAAGAGTGTTGAAAAAAAACGGTATCCGGAGCACAATACAGAAAAACTTTTACTACAAAAGTTGTAGCAAATTGTACCCTTAATACAATGGTCTGTAACTTTTTTGCTCCCAGATGCATCAATGAGCAGAATTTTTCAAAAATGTGGAAATTACAAGATTGTTGAAAAAAAACGGTATCCGGGGCACAATACAGAAAATCTTTTACAACAAAAGTCGTAGCAAATTGTACCCTTAACACAATGGTCTGTAACTTTTTTGCTCCCAGATGCATGAATGAGCAGAATTTTTCAAAAATGTGGAAATTACAAGAGTGTTGAAAAAAAACGGTATCCGGAGCACAATACAGAAAAACTTTTACTACAAAAGTTGTAGCAAATTGTACCCTTAACACAATGGTCTGTAACTTTTTTGCTCCCAGATGCATCAATGAGCAGAATTTTTCAAAAATGTGGAAATTACAAGAGTGTTGAAAAAAAACGGTATCCGGAGCACAATACAGAAAAACTTTTACTACAAAAGTTGTAGCAAATTGTACCCTTAACACAATGGTCTGTAACTTTTTTGCTCCCAGATGCATCAATGAGCAGAATTTTTCAAAAATGTGGAAATTACAAGAGTGTTGAAAAAAAACGGTATCCGGAGCACAATACAGAAAAACTCTTACTACAAAAGTTGTAGCAAATTGTACCCTTAATACAATGGTCTGTAACTTTTTTGCTTCCAGATGCATCAATGAGCAGAATTTTTCAAAAATGTGGAAATTACAAGAGTGTTGAAAAAAAACGGTATCCGGGGCACAATACAGAAAATCTTTTACAACAAAAGTTGTAGCAAATTGTACCCTTAACACAATGGTCTGTAACTTTTTTGCTCCCAGATGCATGAATGAGCAGAATTTTTCAAAAATGTGGAAATTACAAGAGTGTTGAAAAAAAACGGTATCCGGAGCACAATACAGAAAAACTTTTACTACAAAAGTTGTAGCAAATTGTACCCTTAACACAATGGTCTGTAACTTTTTTGCTCCCAGATGCATCAATGAGCAGAATTTTTCAAAAATGTGGAAATTACAAGAGTGTTGAAAAAAAACGGTATCCGGAGCACAATACAGAAAAACTTTTACTACAAAAGTTGTAGCAAATTGTAACCTTAATACAATGGTCTGTAACTTTTTTGCTTCCAGATGCATCAATCAGCAGAATTTTTCAAAAATGTGGAAATTACAAGAGTGTTGAAAAAAAACGGTATCCGGGGCACAATACAGAAAATCTTTTACAACAAAAGTTGTAGCAAATTTTGCCCTTAACACAACGGTCTGTAACTTTTTTGCTCCCAGATGCATCAATGAGCAGAATTTTTCAAAAATGTGGAAATTACAAGAGTGTTGAAAAAAAACGGTATCCGGGGCACAATACAGAAAATCTTTTACAACAAAAGTTGTAGCAAATTGTGTCCTTAACACAACGGTCTGTAACTTTTTTGCTCCCAGATGCATCAATGAGCAGAATTTTTCAAAAATGTGGAAATTACAAGAGTGTTGAAAAAAAACGGCATCCGGAGCACAATACAGAAAAACTCTTACTACAAAAGTTGTAGCAAATTGTACCCTTAACACAATGGTCTGTAACTTTTTTGCTCCCAGATGCATCAATGAGCAGAATTTTTCAAAAATGTGGAAATTACAAGATTGTTGAAAAAAAACGGTATCCGGGGCACAATACAGAAAATCTTTTACAACAAAAGTCGTAGCAAATTGTACCCTTAACACAATGGTCTGTAACTTTTTTGCTCCCAGATGCATGAATGAGCAGAATTTTTCAAAAATGTGGAAATTACAAGAGTGTTGAAAAAAAACGGTATCCGGAGCACAATACAGAAAAACTTTTACTACAAAAGTTGTAGCAAATTGTACCCTTAACACAATGGTCTGTAACTTTTTTGCTCCCAGATGCATCAATGAGCAGAATTTGTCAAAAATGTGGAAATTACAAGAGTGTTGAAAAAAAACGGTATCCGGAGCACAATACAGAAAAACTTTTACTACAAAAGTTGTAGCAAATTGTACCCTTAACACAATGGTCTGTAACTTTTTTGCTCCCAGATGCATCAATGAGCAGAATTTTTCAAAAATGTGGAAATTACAAGAGTGTTGAAAAAAAACGGTATCCGGAGCACAATACAGAAAAACTTTTACTACAAAAGTTGTAGCAAATTGTACCCTTAATACAATGGTCTGTAACTTTTTTGCTTCCAGATGCATCAATGAGCAGAATTTTTCAAAAATGTGGAAATTACAAGAGTGTTGAAAAAAAACGGTATCCGGGGCACAATACAGAAAATCTTTTACAACAAAAGTTGTAGCAAATTTTGCCCTTAACATAACGGTCTGTAACTTTTTTGCTCCCAGATGCATCAATGAGCAGAATTTTTCAAAAATGTGGAAATTACAAGAGTGTTGAAAAAAAACGGTATCCGGAGCACAATACAGAAAAACTTTTACTACAAAAGTTGTAGCAAATTGTACCCTTAATACAATGGTCTGTAACTTTTTTGCTCCCAGATGCATCAATGAGCAGAATTTTTCAAAAATGTGGAAATTACAAGATTGTTGAAAAAAAACGGTATCCGGGGCACAATACAGAAAATCTTTTACAACAAAAGTCGTAGCAAATTGTACCCTTAACACAATGGTCTGTAACTTTTTTGCTCCCAGATGCATGAATGAGCAGAATTTTTCAAAAATGTGGAAATTACAAGAGTGTTGAAAAAAAACGGTATCCGGAGCACAATACAGAAAAACTTTTACTACAAAAGTTGTAGCAAATTGTACCCTTAACACAATGGTCTGTAACTTTTTTGCTCCCAGATGCATCAATGAGCAGAATTTTTCAAAAATGTGGAAATTACAAGAGTGTTGAAAAAAAACGGTATCCGGAGCACAATACAGAAAAACTTTTACTACAAAAGTTGTAGCAAATTGTACCCTTAATACAATGGTCTGTAACTTTTTTGCTCCCAGATGCATCAATGAGCAGAATTTTTCAAAAATGTGGAAATTACAAGATTGTTGAAAAAAAACGGTATCCGGGGCACAATACAGAAAATCTTTTACAACAAAAGTTGTAGCAAATTGTACCCTTAACACAATGGTCTGTAACTTTTTTGCTCCCAGATGCATGAATGAGCAGAATTTTTCAAAAATGTGGAAATTACAAGAGTGTTGAAAAAAAACGGTATCCGGAGCACAATACAGAAAAACTTTTACTACAAAAGTTGTAGCAAATTGTACCCTTAACACAATGGTCTGTAACTTTTTTGCTCCCAGATGCATCAATGAGCAGAATTTTTCAAAAATGTGGAAATTACAAGAGTGTTGAAAAAAAACGGTATCCGGAGCACAATACAGAAAAACTTTTACTACAAAAGTTGTAGCAAATTGTAACCTTAATACAATGGTCTGTAACTTTTTTGCTTCCAGATGCATCAATCAGCAGAATTTTTCAAAAATGTGGAAATTACAAGAGTGTTGAAAAAAAACGGTATCCGGGGCACAATACAGAAAATCTTTTACAACAAAAGTTGTAGCAAATTTTGCCCTTAACACAACGGTCTGTAACTTTTTTGCTCCCAGATGCATCAATGAGCAGAATTTTTCAAAAATGTGGAAATTACAAGAGTGTTGAAAAAAAACGGTATCCGGGGCACAATACAGAAAATCTTTTACAACAAAAGTCGTAGCAAATTGTGTCCTTAACACAACGGTCTGTAACTTTTTTGCTCCCAGATGCATGAATGAGCAGAATTTTTCAAAAATGTGGAAATTACAAGAGTGTTGAAAAAAAACGGTATCCGGAGCACAATACAGAAAAACTTTTACTACAAAAGTTGTAGCAAATTGTACCCTTAACACAATGGTCTGTAACTTTTTTGCTCCCAGATGCATCAATGAGCAGAATTTTTCAAAAATGTGGAAATTACAAGAGTGTTGAAAAAAAACGGTATCCGGAGCACAATACAGAAAAACTTTTACTACAAAAGTTGTAGCAAATTGTACCCTTAATACAATGGTCTGTAACTTTTTTGCTCCCAGATGCATCAATGAGCAGAATTTTTCAAAAATGTGGAAATTACAAGATTGTTGAAAAAAAACGGTATCCGGGGCACAATACAGAAAATCTTTTACAACAAAAGTTGTAGCAAATTGTACCCTTAACACAATGGTCTGTAACTTTTTTGCTCCCAGATGCATGAATGAGCAGAATTTTTCAAAAATGTGGAAATTACAAGAGTGTTGAAAAAAAACGGTATCCGGAGCACAATACAGAAAAACTTTTACTACAAAAGTTGTAGCAAATTGTACCCTTAACACAATGGTCTGTAACTTTTTTGCTCCCAGATGCATCAATGAGCAGAATTTTTCAAAAATGTGGAAATTACAAGAGTGTTGAAAAAAAACGGTATCCGGAGCACAATACAGAAAAACTTTTACTACAAAAGTTGTAGCAAATTGTAACCTTAATACAATGGTCTGTAACTTTTTTGCTTCCAGATGCATCAATCAGCAGAATTTTTCAAAAATGTGGAAATTACAAGAGTGTTGAAAAAAAACGGTATCCGGGGCACAATACAGAAAATCTTTTACAACAAAAGTTGTAGCAAATTTTGCCCTTAACACAACGGTCTGTAACTTTTTTGCTCCCAGATGCATCAATGAGCAGAATTTTTCAAAAATGTGGAAATTACAAGAGTGTTGAAAAAAAACGGTATCCGGGGCACAATACAGAAAATCTTTTACAACAAAAGTTGTAGCAAATTGTGTCCTTAACACAACGGTCTGTAACTTTTTTGCTCCCAGATGCATCAATGAGCAGAATTTTTCAAAAATGTGGAAATTACAAGAGTGTTGAAAAAAAACGGCATCCGGAGCACAATACAGAAAAACTCTTACTACAAAAGTTGTAGCAAATTGTACCCTTAACACAATGGTCTGTAACTTTTTTGCTCCCAGATGCATCAATGAGCAGAATTTTTCAAAAATGTGGAAATTACAAGAGTGTTGAAAAAAAACGGTATCCGGGGCACAATACAGAAAATCTTTTACAACAAAAGTTGTAGCAAATTTTGCCCTTAACATAACGGTCTGTAACTTTTTTGCTCCCAGATGCATCAATGAGCAGAATTTTTCAAAAATGTGGAAATTACAAGAGTGTTGAAAAAAAACGGTATCCGGGGCACAATACAGAAAATCTTTTACAACAAAAGTTGTAGCAAATTGTGTCCTTAACACAACGGTCTGTAACTTTTTTGCTCCCAGATGCATCAATGAGCAGAATTTTTCAAAAATGTGGAAATTACAAGAGTGTTGAAAAAAAACGGCATCCGGAGCACAATACAGAAAAACTCTTACTACAAAAGTTGTAGCAAATTGTACCCTTAACACAATGATCTGTAACTTTTTTGCTCCCAGATGCATGAATGAGCAGAATTTTTCAAAAATGTGGAAATTACAAGAGTGTTGAAAAAAAACGGCATCCGGAGCACAATACAGAAAAACTCTTACTACAAAAGTTGTAGCAAATTGTACCCTTAACACAATGGTCTGTAACTTTTTTGCTCCCAGATGCATGAATGAGCAGAATTTTTCAAAAATGTGGAAATTACAGGAGTGTTGAAAAAAAACGGTATCCGGAGCACAATACAGAAAAACTTTTACTACAAAAGTTGTAGCAAATTGTACCCTTAACACAATGGTCTGTAACTATTTTGCTCCCAGATGCATCAATGAGCAGAATTTTTCAAAAATGTGGAAATTACAAGAGTGTTGAAAAAAAACGGTATCCGGAGCACAATACAGAAAAACTTTTACTACAAAAGTTGTAGCAAATTGTACCCTTAACACAATGGTCTGTAACTTTTTTGCTCCCAGATGCATGAATGAGCAGAATTTTTCAAAAATGTGGAAATTACAAGAGTGTTGAAAAAAAACGGTATCCGGAGCACAATACAGAAAAACTTTTACTACAAAAGTTGTAGCAAATTGTACCCTTAACACAATGGTCTGTAACTTTTTTGCTCCCAGATGCATCAATGAGCAGAATTTTTCAAAAATGTGGAAATTACAAGAGTGTTGAAAAAAAACGGTATCCGGAGCACAATACAGAAAAACTTTTACTACAAAAGTTGTAGCAAATTGTAACCTTAATACAATGGTCTGTAACTTTTTTGCTTCCAGATGCATCAATCAGCAGAATTTTTCAAAAATGTGGAAATTACAAGAGTGTTGAAAAAAAACGGTATCCGGGGCACAATACAGAAAATCTTTTACAACAAAAGTTGTAGCAAATTTTGCCCTTAACACAACGGTCTGTAACTTTTTTGCTCCCAGATGCATCAATGAGCAGAATTTTTCAAAAATGTGGAAATTACAAGAGTGTTGAAAAAAAACGGTATCCGGGGCACAATACAGAAAATCTTTTACAACAAAAGTTGTAGCAAATTGTGTCCTTAACACAACGGTCTGTAACTTTTTTGCTCCCAGATGCATCAATGAGCAGAATTTTTCAAAAATGTGGAAATTACAAGAGTGTTGAAAAAAAACGGCATCCGGAGCACAATACAGAAAAACTCTTACTACAAAAGTTGTAGCAAATTGTACCCTTAACACAATGGTCTGTAACTTTTTTGCTCCCAGATGCATCAATGAGCAGAATTTTTCAAAAATGTGGAAATTACAAGAGTGTTGAAAAAAAACGGTATCCGGGGCACAATACAGAAAATCTTTTACAACAAAAGTTGTAGCAAATTTTGCCCTTAACATAACGGTCTGTAACTTTTTTGCTCCCAGATGCATCAATGAGCAGAATTTTTCAAAAATGTGGAAATTACAAGAGTGTTGAAAAAAAACGGTATCCGGGGCACAATACAGAAAATCTTTTACAACAAAAGTTGTAGCAAATTGTGTCCTTAACACAACGGTCTGTAACTTTTTTGCTCCCAGATGCATCAATGAGCAGAATTTTTCAAAAATGTGGAAATTACAAGAGTGTTGAAAAAAAACGGCATCCGGAGCACAATACAGAAAAACTCTTACTACAAAAGTTGTAGCAAATTGTACCCTTAACACAATGATCTGTAACTTTTTTGCTCCCAGATGCATGAATGAGCAGAATTTTTCAAAAATGTGGAAATTACAAGAGTGTTGAAAAAAAACGGCATCCGGAGCACAATACAGAAAAACTCTTACTACAAAAGTTGTAGCAAATTGTACCCTTAACACAATGGTCTGTAACTTTTTTGCTCCCAGATGCATGAATGAGCAGAATTTTTCAAAAATGTGGAAATTACAGGAGTGTTGAAAAAAAACGGTATCCGGAGCACAATACAGAAAAACTTTTACTACAAAAGTTGTAGCAAATTGTACCCTTAACACAATGGTCTGTAACTATTTTGCTCCCAGATGCATCAATGAGCAGAATTTTTCAAAAATGTGGAAATTACAAGAGTGTTGAAAAAAAACGGTATCCGGAGCACAATACAGAAAAACTTTTACTACAAAAGTTGTAGCAAATTGTACCCTTAACACAATGGTCTGTAACTTTTTTGCTCCCAGATGCATGAATGAGCAGAATTTTTCAAAAATGTGGAAATTACAGGAGTGTTGAAAAAAAACGGTATCCGGAGCACAATATAGAAAAACTTTTACTACAAAAGTTGTAGCAAATTGTACCCTTAACACAATGGTCTGTAACTATTTTGCTCCCAGATGCATCAATGAGCAGAATTTTTCAAAAATGTGGAAATTACAAGAGTGTTGAAAAAAAACGGTATCCGGAGCACAATACAGAAAAACTTTTACTACAAAAGTTGTAGCAAATTGTACCCTTAACACAATGGTCTGTAACTTTTTTGCTCCCAGATGCATCAATGAGCAGAATTTTTCAAAAATGTGGAAATTACAAGAGTGTTGAAAAAAAACGGTATCCGGAGCACAATACAGAAAAACTTTTACTACAAAAGTTGTAGCAAATTGTGTCCTTAACACAACGGTCTGTAACTTTTTTGCTCCCAGATGCATCAATGAGCAGAATTTTTCAAAAATGTGGAAATTACAAGAGTGTTGAAAAAAAACGGTATCCGGAGCACAATACAGAAAAACTTTTACTACAAAAGTTGTAGCAAATTGTACCCTTAACACAATGGTCTGTAACTTTTTTGCTCCCAGATGCATCAATGAGCAGAATTTTTCAAAAATGTGGAAATTACAAGAGTGTTGAAAAAAAACGGTATCCGGAGCACAATACAGAAAAACTTTTACTACAAAAGTTGTAGCAAATTGTACCCTTAATACAATGGTCTGTAACTTTTTTGCTCCCAGATGCATCAATGAGCAGAATTTTTCAAAAATGTGGAAATTACAAGATTGTTGAAAATAAACGGTATCCGGGGCACAATACAGAAAATCTTTTACAACAAAAGTTGTAGCAAATTGTACCCTTAACACAATGGTCTGTAACTTTTTTGCTCCCAGATGCATGAATGAGCAGAATTTTTCAAAAATGTGGAAATTACAAGAGTGTTGAAAAAAAACGGTATCCGGAGCACAATACAGAAAAACTTTTACTACAAAAGTTGTAGCAAATTGTACCCTTAACACAATGGTCTGTAACTATTTTGCTCCCAGATGCATCAATGAGCAGAATTTTTCAAAAATGTGGAAATTACAAGAGTGTTGAAAAAAAACGGTATCCGGAGCACAATACAGAAAAACTTTTACTACAAAAGTTGTAGCAAATTGTACCCTTAATACAATGGTCTGTAACTTTTTTGCTTCCAGATGCATCAATGAGCAGAATTTTTCAAAAATGTGGAAATTACAAGAGTGTTGAAAAAAAACGGTATCCGGGGCACAATACAGAAAATCTTTTACAACAAAAGTTGTAGCAAATTTTGCCCTTAACATAACGGTCTGTAACTTTTTTGCTCCCAGATGCATCAATGAGCAGAATTTTTCAAAAATGTGGAAATTACAAGAGTGTTGAAAAAAAACGGTATCCGGGGCACAATACAGAAAATCTTTTACAACAAAAGTTGTAGCAAATTTTGCCCTTAACATAACGGTCTGTAACTTTTTTGCTCCCAGATGCATCAATGAGCAGAATTTTTCAAAAATGTGGAAATTACAAGATTGTTGAAAAAAAACGGTATCCGGAGCACAATACAGAAAAACTTTTACTACAAAAGTTGTAGCAAATTGTACCCTTAACACAATGGTCTGTAACTATTTTGCTCCCAGATGCATCAATGAGCAGAATTTTTCAAAAATGTGGAAATTACAAGAGTGTTGAAAAAAAACGGTATCCGGAGCACAATACAGAAAAACTTTTACAACAAAAGTTGTAGCAAATTTTGCCCTTAACATAACGGTCTGTAACTTTTTTGCTCCCAGATGCATCAATGAGCAGAATTTTTCAAAAATGTGGAAATTACAAGAGTGTTGAAAAAAAACGGTATCCGGAGCACAATACAGAAAAACTTTTACTACAAAAGTTGTAGCAAATTGTACCCTTAATACAATGGTCTGTAACTTTTTTGCTCCCAGATGCATCAATGAGCAGAATTTTTCAAAAATGTGGAAATTACAAGATTGTTGAAAAAAAACGGTATCCGGGGCACAATACAGAAAATCTTTTACAACAAAAGTCGTAGCAAATTGTACCCTTAACACAATGGTCTGTAACTTTTTTGCTCCCAGATGCATGAATGAGCAGAATTTTTCAAAAATGTGGAAATTACAAGAGTGTTGAAAAAAAACGGTATCCGGAGCACAATACAGAAAAACTTTTACTACAAAAGTTGTAGCAAATTGTACCCTTAACACAATGGTCTGTAACTTTTTTGCTCCCAGATGCATCAATGAGCAGAATTTTTCAAAAATGTGGAAATTACAAGAGTGTTGAAAAAAAACGGTATCCGGAGCACAATACAGAAAAACTTTTACTACAAAAGTTGTAGCAAATTGTACCCTTAATACAATGGTCTGTAACTTTTTTGCTCCCAGATGCATCAATGAGCAGAATTTTTCAAAAATGTGGAAATTACAAGATTGTTGAAAAAAAACGGTATCCGGGGCACAATACAGAAAATCTTTTACAACAAAAGTTGTAGCAAATTGTACCCTTAACACAATGGTCTGTAACTTTTTTGCTCCCAGATGCATGAATGAGCAGAATTTTTCAAAAATGTGGAAATTACAAGAGTGTTGAAAAAAAACGGTATCCGGAGCACAATACAGAAAAACTTTTACTACAAAAGTTGTAGCAAATTGTACCCTTAACACAATGGTCTGTAACTTTTTTGCTCCCAGATGCATCAATGAGCAGAATTTTTCAAAAATGTGGAAATTACAAGAGTGTTGAAAAAAAACGGTATCCGGAGCACAATACAGAAAAACTTTTACTACAAAAGTTGTAGCAAATTGTAACCTTAATACAATGGTCTGTAACTTTTTTGCTTCCAGATGCATCAATCAGCAGAATTTTTCAAAAATGTGGAAATTACAAGAGTGTTGAAAAAAAACGGTATCCGGGGCACAATACAGAAAATCTTTTACAACAAAAGTTGTAGCAAATTTTGCCCTTAACACAACGGTCTGTAACTTTTTTGCTCCCAGATGCATCAATGAGCAGAATTTTTCAAAAATGTGGAAATTACAAGAGTGTTGAAAAAAAACGGTATCCGGGGCACAATACAGAAAATCTTTTACAACAAAAGTTGTAGCAAATTGTGTCCTTAACACAACGGTCTGTAACTTTTTTGCTCCCAGATGCATCAATGAGCAGAATTTTTCAAAAATGTGGAAATTACAAGAGTGTTGAAAAAAAACGGCATCCGGAGCACAATACAGAAAAACTCTTACTACAAAAGTTGTAGCAAATTGTACCCTTAACACAATGGTCTGTAACTTTTTTGCTCCCAGATGCATCAATGAGCAGAATTTTTCAAAAATGTGGAAATTACAAGAGTGTTGAAAAAAAACGGTATCCGGGGCACAATACAGAAAATCTTTTACAACAAAAGTTGTAGCAAATTTTGCCCTTAACATAACGGTCTGTAACTTTTTTGCTCCCAGATGCATCAATGAGCAGAATTTTTCAAAAATGTGGAAATTACAAGAGTGTTGAAAAAAAACGGTATCCGGGGCACAATACAGAAAATCTTTTACAACAAAAGTTGTAGCAAATTGTGTCCTTAACACAACGGTCTGTAACTTTTTTGCTCCCAGATGCATCAATGAGCAGAATTTTTCAAAAATGTGGAAATTACAAGAGTGTTGAAAAAAAACGGCATCCGGAGCACAATACAGAAAAACTCTTACTACAAAAGTTGTAGCAAATTGTACCCTTAACACAATGATCTGTAACTTTTTTGCTCCCAGATGCATGAATGAGCAGAATTTTTCAAAAATGTGGAAATTACAAGAGTGTTGAAAAAAAACGGCATCCGGAGCACAATACAGAAAAACTCTTACTACAAAAGTTGTAGCAAATTGTACCCTTAACACAATGGTCTGTAACTTTTTTGCTCCCAGATGCATGAATGAGCAGAATTTTTCAAAAATGTGGAAATTACAGGAGTGTTGAAAAAAAACGGTATCCGGAGCACAATACAGAAAAACTTTTACTACAAAAGTTGTAGCAAATTGTACCCTTAACACAATGGTCTGTAACTATTTTGCTCCCAGATGCATCAATGAGCAGAATTTTTCAAAAATGTGGAAATTACAAGAGTGTTGAAAAAAAACGGTATCCGGAGCACAATACAGAAAAACTTTTACTACAAAAGTTGTAGCAAATTGTACCCTTAACACAATGGTCTGTAACTTTTTTGCTCCCAGATGCATGAATGAGCAGAATTTTTCAAAAATGTGGAAATTACAGGAGTGTTGAAAAAAAACGGTATCCGGAGCACAATATAGAAAAACTTTTACTACAAAAGTTGTAGCAAATTGTACCCTTAACACAATGGTCTGTAACTATTTTGCTCCCAGATGCATCAATGAGCAGAATTTTTCAAAAATGTGGAAATTACAAGAGTGTTGAAAAAAAACGGTATCCGGAGCACAATACAGAAAAACTTTTACTACAAAAGTTGTAGCAAATTGTACCCTTAACACAATGGTCTGTAACTTTTTTGCTCCCAGATGCATCAATGAGCAGAATTTTTCAAAAATGTGGAAATTACAAGAGTGTTGAAAAAAAACGGTATCCGGAGCACAATACAGAAAAACTTTTACTACAAAAGTTGTAGCAAATTGTGTCCTTAACACAACGGTCTGTAACTTTTTTGCTCCCAGATGCATCAATGAGCAGAATTTTTCAAAAATGTGGAAATTACAAGAGTGTTGAAAAAAAACGGTATCCGGGGCACAATACAGAAAATCTTTTACAACAAAAGTTGTAGCAAATTGTACCCTTAATACAATGGTCTGTAACTTTTTTGCTCCCAGATGCATCAATGAGCAGAATTTTTCAAAAATGTGGAAAGTACAAGAGTGTTGAAAAAAAACGGTATCCGGGGCACAATACAGAAAATCTTTTACAACAAAAGTTGTAGCAAATTGTGTCCTTAACACAACGGTCTGTAACTTTTTTGCTCCCAGATGCATCAATGAGCAGAATTTTTCAAAAATGTGGAAATTACAAGAGTGTTGAAAAAAAACGGTATCCGGGGCACAATACAGAAAATCTTTTACAACAAAAGTTGTAGCAAAGTGTGCCCTTAACACAACGGTATGTAACTTTTTTGCTCCCAGATGCATCAATGAGCAGAATTTTTCAAAAATGTGGAAATTACAAGAGTGTTGAAAAAAAACGGTATCCGGGGCACAATACAGAAAATCTTTTACTACAAAAGTTGTAGCAAATTGTACCCTTAATACAATGGTCTGTAACTTTTTTGCTCCCAGATGCATCAATGAGCAGAATTTTTCAAAAATGTGGAAATTACAAGAGTGTTGAAAAAAAACGGTATCCGGAGCACAATACAGAAAAACTTTTACTACAAAAGTTGTAGCAAATTGTACCCTTAACACAATGGTCTGTAACTTTTTTGCTCCCAGATGCATCAATGAGCAGAATTTTTCAAAAATGTGGAAATTACAAGAGTGTTGAAAAAAAACGGTATCCGGAGCACAATACAGAAAAACTTTTACTACAAAAGTTGTAGCAAATTGTGTCCTTAACACAACGGTCTGTAACTTTTTTGCTCCCAGATGCATCAATGAGCAGAATTTTTCAAAAATGTGGAAATTACAAGAGTGTTGAAAAAAAACGGTATCCGGAGCACAATACAGAAAAACTTTTACTACAAAAGTTGTAGCAAATTGTACCCTTAACACAATGGTCTGTAACTTTTTTGCTCCCAGATGCATCAATGAGCAGAATTTTTCAAAAATGTGGAAATTACAAGAGTGTTGAAAAAAAACGGTATCCGGAGCACAATACAGAAAAACTTTTACTACAAAAGTTGTAGCAAATTGTGTCCTTAACACAACGGTCTGTAACTTTTTTGCTCCCAGATGCATGAATGAGCAGAATTTTTCAAAAATGTGGAAATTACAAGAGTGTTGAAAAAAAACGGCATCCGGAGCACAATACAGAAAAACTCTTACTACAAAAGTTGTAGCAAATTGTACCCTTAACACAATGGTCTGTAACTTTTTTGCTCCCAGATGCATCAATGAGCAGAATTTTTCAAAAATGTGGAAATTACAAGAGTGTTGAAAAAAAACGGTATCCGGGGCACAATACAGAAAATCTTTTACAACAAAAGTTGTAGCAAATTTTGCCCTTAACATAACGGTCTGTAACTTTTTTGCTCCCAGATGCATCAATGAGCAGAATTTTTCAAAAATGTGGAAATTACAAGAGTGTTGAAAAAAAACGGTATCCGGGGCACAATACAGAAAATCTTTTACAACAAAAGTTGTAGCAAATTGTACCCTTAATACAATGGTCTGTAACTTTTTTGCTCCCAGATGCATCAATGAGCAGAATTTTTCAAAAATGTGGAAATTACAAGAGTGTTGAAAAAAAACGGTATCCGGAGCACAATACAGAAAAACTTTTACTACAAAAGTTGTAGCAAATTGTACCCTTAATACAATGGTCTGTAACTTTTTTGCTCCCAGATGCATCAATGAGCAGAATTTTTCAAAAATGTGGAAAGTACAAGAGTGTTGAAAAAAAACGGTATCCGGGGCACAATACAGAAAATCTTTTACAACAAAAGTTGTAGCAAATTGTGTCCTTAACACAACGGTCTGTAACTTTTTTGCTCCCAGATGCATCAATGAGCAGAATTTTTCAAAAATGTGGAAATTACAAGAGTGTTGAAAAAAAACGGTATCCGGGGCACAATACAGAAAATCTTTTACAACAAAAGTTGTAGCAAAGTGTGCCCTTAACACAACGGTATGTAACTTTTTTGCTCCCAGATGCATCAATGAGCAGAATTTTTCAAAAATGTGGAAATTACAAGAGTGTTGAAAAAAAACGGTATCCGGGGCACAATACAGAAAATCATTTACTACAAAAGTTGTAGCAAATTGTACCCTTAATACAATGGTCTGTAACTTTTTTGCTCCCAGATGCATCAATGAGCAGAATTTTTCAAAAATGTGGAAATTACAAGAGTGTTGAAAAAAAACGGTATCCGGAGCACAATACAGAAAAACTTTTACTACAAAAGTTGTAGCAAATTGTGTCCTTAACACAACGGTCTGTAACTTTTTTGCTCCCAGATGCATCAATGAGCAGAATTTTTCAAAAATGTGGAAATTACAAGAGTGTTGAAAAAAAACGGTATCCGGAGCACAATACAGAAAAACTTTTACTACAAAAGTTGTAGCAAATTGTACCCTTAACACAATGGTCTGTAACTTTTTTGCTCCCAGATGCATCAATGAGCAGAATTTTTCAAAAATGTGGAAATTACAAGAGTGTTGAAAAAAAACGGCATCCGGAGCACAATACAGAAAAACTCTTACTACAAAAGTTGTAGCAAATTGTACCCTTAACACAATGGTCTGTAACTTTTTTGCTCCCAGATGCATCAATGAGCAGAATTTTTTAAAAATGTGGAAATTACAAGAGTGTTGAAAAAAAACGGTATCCGGGGCACAATACAGAAAATCTTTTACAACAAAAGTTGTAGCAAAGTGTGCCCTTAACACAACGGTATGTAACTTTTTTGCTCCCAGATGCATCAATGAGCAGAATTTTTCAAAAATGTGGAAATTACAAGAGTGTTGAAAAAAAACGGTATCCGGAGCACAATACAGAAAAACTTTTACTACAAAAGTTGTAGCAAATTGTACCCTTAATACAATGGTCTGTAACTTTTTTGCTCCCAGATGCATCAATGAGCAGAATTTTTCAAAAATGTGGAAAGTACAAGAGTGTTGAAAAAAAACGGTATCCGGGGCACAATACAGAAAATCTTTTACAACAAAAGTTGTAGCAAATTGTGTCCTTAACACAACGGTCTGTAACTTTTTTGCTCCCAGATGCATCAATGAGCAGAATTTTTCAAAAATGTGGAAATTACAAGAGTGTTGAAAAAAAACGGTATCCGGGGCACAATACAGAAAATCTTTTACAACAAAAGTTGTAGCAAATTGTACCCTTAACACAATGGTCTGTAACTTTTTTGCTCCCAGATGCATGAATGAGCAGAATTTTTCAAAAATGTGGAAATTACAAGAGTGTTGAAAAAAAACGGTATCCGGGGCACAATACAGAAAATCTTTTACAACAAAAGTTGTAGCAAATTGTACCCTTAATACAATGGTCTGTAACTTTTTTGCTCCCAGATGCATCAATGAGCAGAATTTTTCAAAAATGTGGAAATTACAAGAGTGTTGAAAAAAAACGGTATCCGGAGCACAATACAGAAAAACTTTTACTACAAAAGTTGTAGCAAATTGTACCCTTAATACAATGGTCTGTAACTTTTTTGCTCCCAGATGCATCAATGAGCAGAATTTTTCAAAAATGTGGAAAGTACAAGAGTGTTGAAAAAAAACGGTATCCGGGGCACAATACAGAAAATCTTTTACAACAAAAGTTGTAGCAAATTGTGTCCTTAACACAACGGTCTGTAACTTTTTTGCTCCCAGATGCATCAATGAGCAGAATTTTTCAAAAATGTGGAAATTACAAGAGTGTTGAAAAAAAACGGTATCCGGGGCACAATACAGAAAATCTTTTACAACAAAAGTTGTAGCAAAGTGTGCCCTTAACACAACGGTATGTAACTTTTTTGCTCCCAGATGCATCAATGAGCAGAATTTTTCAAAAATGTGGAAATTACAAGAGTGTTGAAAAAAAACGGTATCCGGAGCACAATACAGAAAAACTTTTACTACAAAAGTTGTAGCAAATTGTACCCTTAATACAATGGTCTGTAACTTTTTTGCTCCCAGATGCATCAATGAGCAGAATTTTTCAAAAATGTGGAAATTACAAGATTGTTGAAAAAAAACGGTATCCGGGGCACAATACAGAAAATCTTTTACAACAAAAGTTGTAGCAAATTGTACCCTTAACACAATGGTCTGTAACTTTTTTGCTCCCAGATGCATGAATGAGCAGAATTTTTCAAAAATGTGGAAATTACAAGAGTGTTGAAAAAAAACGGTATCCGGAGCACAATACAGAAAAACTTTTACTACAAAAGTTGTAGCAAATTGTACCCTTAACACAATGGTCTGTAACTTTTTTGCTCCCAGATGCATCAATGAGCAGAATTTTTCAAAAATGTGGAAATTACAAGAGTGTTGAAAAAAAACGGTATCCGGAGCACAATACAGAAAAACTTTTACTACAAAAGTTGTAGCAAATTGTACCCTTAACACAATGGTCTGTAACTTTTTTGCTCCCAGATGCATCAATGAGCAGAATTTTTCAAAAATGTGGAAATTACAAGAGTGTTGAAAAAAAACGGTATCCGGAGCACAATACAGAAAAACTTTTACTACAAAAGTTGTAGCAAATTGTGTCCTTAACACAACGGTCTGTAACTTTTTTGCTCCCAGATGCATCAATGAGCAGAATTTTTCAAAAATGTGGAAATTACAAGAGTGTTGAAAAAAAAACGGTATCCGGAGCACAATACAGAAAAACTTTTACTACAAAAGTTGTAGCAAATTGTACCCTTAACACAATGGTCTGTAACTTTTTTGCTCCCAGATGCATCAATGAGCAGAATTTTTCAAAAATGTGGAAATTACAAGAGTGTTGAAAAAAAACGGTATCCGGGGCACAATACAGAAAATCTTTTACAACAAAAGTTGTAGCAAATTGTACCCTTAATACAATGGTCTGTAACTTTTTTGCTCCCAGATGCATCAATGAGCAGAATTTTTCAAAAATGTGGAAATTACAAGAGTGTTGAAAAAAAACGGTATCCGGGGCACAATACAGAAAATCTTTTACAACAAAAGTTGTAGCAAATTGTGCCCTTAACACAACGGTCTGTAACTATTTTGCTCCCAGATGTATCAATGAGCAGAATTTTTCAAAAATGTGGAAATTACAAGAGTGTTGAAAAAAACGGTATCCGGAGCACAATACAGAAAAACTTTTACTACAAAAGTTGTAGCAAATTGTGCCCTTAACACAATGGTCTGTAACTTTTTTGCTCCCAGATGCATCAATGAGCAGAATTTTTCAAAAATGTGGAAATTACAAGAGTGTTGAAAAAAAACGGTATCCGGGGCACAATACAGAAAATCTTTTACAACAAAAGTTGTAGCAAATTGTGCCCTTAACACAACGGTCTGTAACTATTTTGCTCCCAGATGTATCAATGAGCAGAATTTTTCAAAAATGTGGAAATTACAAGAGTGTTGAAAAAAACGGTATCCGGAGCACAATACAGAAAAACTTTTACTACAAAAGTTGTAGCAAATTGTGCCCTTAACACAACGGTCTGTAACTATTTTGCTCCCAGATGCATCAATGAGCAGAATTTTTCAAAAATGTGGAAATTACAAGAGTGTTGAAAAAAAACGGTATCCGGAGCACAATACAGAAAAACTTTTACTACAAAAGTTGTAGCAAATTGTACCCTTAACACAATGGTCTGTAACTTTTTTGCTCCCAGATGCATCAATGAGCAGAATTTTTCAAAAATGTGGAAATTACAAGAGTGTTGAAAAAAAACGGTATCCGGGGCACAATACAGAAAATCTTTTACAACAAAAGTTGTAGCAAATTGTACCCTTAACACAATGGTCTGTAACTTTTTTGCTCCCAGATGCATGAATGAGCAGAATTTTTCAAAAATGTGGAAATTACAAGAGTGTTGAAAAAAAACGGTATCCGGGGCACAATACAGAAAATCTTTTACAACAAAAGTTGTAGCAAATTGTACCCTTAATACAATGGTCTGTAACTTTTTTGCTCCCAGATGCATCAATGAGCAGAATTTTTCAAAAATGTGGAAATTACAAGAGTGTTGAAAAAAAACGGTATCCGGAGCACAATACAGAAAAACTTTTACTACAAAAGTTGTAGCAAATTGTACCCTTAATACAATGGTCTGTAACTTTTTTGCTCCCAGATGCATCAATGAGCAGAATTTTTCAAAAATGTGGAAAGTACAAGAGTGTTGAAAAAAAACGGTATCCGGGGCACAATACAGAAAATCTTTTACAACAAAAGTTGTAGCAAATTGTGTCCTTAACACAACGGTCTGTAACTTTTTTGCTCCCAGATGCATCAATGAGCAGAATTTTTCAAAAATGTGGAAATTACAAGAGTGTTGAAAAAAAACGGTATCCGGGGCACAATACAGAAAATCTTTTACAACAAAAGTTGTAGCAAAGTGTGCCCTTAACACAACGGTATGTAACTTTTTTGCTCCCAGATGCATCAATGAGCAGAATTTTTCAAAAATGTGGAAATTACAAGAGTGTTGAAAAAAAACGGTATCCGGAGCACAATACAGAAAAACTTTTACTACAAAAGTTGTAGCAAATTGTACCCTTAATACAATGGTCTGTAACTTTTTTGCTCCCAGATGCATCAATGAGCAGAATTTTTCAAAAATGTGGAAATTACAAGATTGTTGAAAAAAAACGGTATCCGGGGCACAATACAGAAAATCTTTTACAACAAAAGTTGTAGCAAATTGTACCCTTAACACAATGGTCTGTAACTTTTTTGCTCCCAGATGCATGAATGAGCAGAATTTTTCAAAAATGTGGAAATTACAAGAGTGTTGAAAAAAAACGGTATCCGGAGCACAATACAGAAAAACTTTTACTACAAAAGTTGTAGCAAATTGTACCCTTAACACAATGGTCTGTAACTTTTTTGCTCCCAGATGCATCAATGAGCAGAATTTTTCAAAAATGTGGAAATTACAAGAGTGTTGAAAAAAAACGGTATCCGGAGCACAATACAGAAAAACTTTTACTACAAAAGTTGTAGCAAATTGTACCCTTAACACAATGGTCTGTAACTTTTTTGCTCCCAGATGCATCAATGAGCAGAATTTTTCAAAAATGTGGAAATTACAAGAGTGTTGAAAAAAAACGGTATCCGGAGCACAATACAGAAAAACTTTTACTACAAAAGTTGTAGCAAATTGTGTCCTTAACACAACGGTCTGTAACTTTTTTGCTCCCAGATGCATCAATGAGCAGAATTTTTCAAAAATGTGGAAATTACAAGAGTGTTGAAAAAAAACGGTATCCGGAGCACAATACAGAAAAACTTTTACTACAAAAGTTGTAGCAAATTGTGTCCTTAACACAACGGTCTGTAACTTTTTTGCTCCCAGATGCATCAATGAGCAGAATTTTTCAAAAATGTGGAAATTACAAGAGTGTTGAAAAAAAACGGTATCCGGAGCACAATACAGAAAAACTTTTACTACAAAAGTTGTAGCAAATTGTACCCTTAACACAATGGTCTGTAACTTTTTTGCTCCCAGATGCATCAATGAGCAGAATTTTTCAAAAATGTGGAAATTACAAGAGTGTTGAAAAAAAACGGTATCCGGGGCACAATACAGAAAATCTTTTACAACAAAAGTTGTAGCAAATTGTACCCTTAATACAATGGTCTGTAACTTTTTTGCTCCCAGATGCATCAATGAGCAGAATTTTTCAAAAATGTGGAAATTACAAGAGTGTTGAAAAAAAACGGTATCCGGGGCACAATACAGAAAATCTTTTACAACAAAAGTTGTAGCAAATTGTGCCCTTAACACAACGGTCTGTAACTATTTTGCTCCCAGATGTATCAATGAGCAGAATTTTTCAAAAATGTGGAAATTACAAGAGTGTTGAAAAAAACGGTATCCGGAGCACAATACAGAAAAACTTTTACTACAAAAGTTGTAGCAAATTGTGCCCTTAACACAATGGTCTGTAACTTTTTTGCTCCCAGATGCATCAATGAGCAGAATTTTTCAAAAATGTGGAAATTACAAGAGTGTTGAAAAAAAACGGTATCCGGGGCACAATACAGAAAATCTTTTACAACAAAAGTTGTAGCAAATTGTGCCCTTAACACAACGGTCTGTAACTATTTTGCTCCCAGATGTATCAATGAGCAGAATTTTTCAAAAATGTGGAAATTACAAGAGTGTTGAAAAAAACGGTATCCGGAGCACAATACAGAAAAACTTTTACTACAAAAGTTGTAGCAAATTGTGCCCTTAACACAACGGTCTGTAACTATTTTGCTCCCAGATGCATCAATGAGCAGAATTTTTCAAAAATGTGGAAATTACAAGAGTGTTGAAAAAAAACGGTATCCGGAGCACAATACAGAAAAACTTTTACTACAAAAGTTGTAGCAAATTGTACCCTTAACACAATGGTCTGTAACTTTTTTGCTCCCAGATGCATCAATGAGCAGAATTTTTCAAAAATGTGGAAATTACAAGAGTGTTGAAAAAAAACGGTATCCGGAGCACAATACAGAAAAACTTTTACTACAAAAGTTGTAGCAAATTGTACCCTTAACACAATGGTCTGTAACTTTTTTGCTCCCAGATGCATCAATGAGCAGAATTTTTCAAAAATGTGGAAATTACAAGAGTGTTGAAAAAAAACGGTATCCGGGGCACAATACAGAAAATCTTTTACAACAAAAGTTGTAGCAAATTGTGCCCTTAACACAACGGTCTGTGACTATTTTGCTCCCAGATGCATCAATGAGCAGAATTTTTCAAAAATGTGGAAATTACAAGAGTGTTGAAAAAAAACGGTATCCGGAGCACAATACAGAAAAACTTTTACTACAAAAGTTGTAGCAAATTGTACCCTTAACACAATGGTCTGTAACTTTTTTGCTCCCAGATGCATCAATGAGCAGAATTTTTCAAAAATGTGGAAATTACAAGAGTGTTGAAAAAAAACGGTATCCGGAGCACAATACAGAAAATCTTTTACAACAAAAGTTGTAGCAAATTGTGCCCTTAACACAACGGTCTGTAACTATTTTGCTCCCAGATGCATGAATGAGCAGAATTTTTCAAAAATGTGGAAATTACAAGAGTGTTGAAAAAAAACGGTATCCGGAGCACAATACAGAAAAACTTTTACTACAAAAGTTGTAGCAAATTGTACCCTTAACACAATGGTCTGAACTATTTTGCTCCCAGATGCATCAATGAGCAGAATTTTTCAAAAATGTGGAAATTACAAGAGTGTTGAAAAAAAACGGTATCCGGGGCACAATACAGAAAATCTTTTACAACAAAAGTTGTAGCAAATTGTGCCCTTAACACAACGGTCTGTAACTATTTTGCTCCCAGATGTATCAATGAGCAGAATTTTTCAAAAATGTGGAAATTACAAGAGTGTTGAAAAAAACGGTATCCGGAGCACAATACAGAAAAACTTTTACTACAAAAGTTGTAGCAAATTGTGCCCTTAACACAACGGTCTGTAACTTTTTTGCTCCCAGATGCATCAATGAGCAGAATTTTTCAAAAATGTGGAAATTACAAGAGTGTTGAAAAAAAACGGTATCCGGGGCACAATACAGAAAATCTTTTACAACAAAAGTTGTAGCAAATTGTGCCCTTAACACAACGATCTGTGACTATTTTGCTCCCAGATGCATCAATGAGCAGAATTTTTCAAAGATGTGGAAATTACAAGAGTGTTGAAAAAAAACGGTATCCGGAGCACAATACAGAAAAACTTTTACTACAAAAGTTGTAGCAAATTGTACCCTTAACACAATGGTCTGTAACTTTTTTGCTCCCAGATGCATCAATGAGCAGAATTTTTCAAAAATGTGGAAATTACAAGAGTGTTGAAAAAAAACGGTATCCGGAGCACAATACAGAAAAACTTTTACTACAAAAGTTGTAGCAAATTGTACCCTTAACACAATGGTCTGTAACTTTTTTGCTCCCAGATGCATCAATGAGCAGAATTTTTCAAAAATGTGGAAATTACAAGAGTGTTGAAAAAAAACGGTATCCGGAGCACAATACAGAAAAACTTTTACTACAAAAGTTGTAGCAAATTGTGTCCTTAACACAACGGTCTGTAACTTTTTTGCTCCCAGATGCATCAATGAGCAGAATTTTTCAAAAATGTGGAAATTACAAGAGTGTTGAAAAAAAACGGTATCCGGAGCACAATACAGAAAAACTTTTACTACAAAAGTTGTAGCAAATTGTGTCCTTAACACAACGGTCTGTAACTTTTTTGCTCCCAGATGCATCAATGAGCAGAATTTTTCAAAAATGTGGAAATTACAAGAGTGTTGAAAAAAAACGGTATCCGGAGCACAATACAGAAAAACTTTTACTACAAAAGTTGTAGCAAATTGTACCCTTAACACAATGGTCTGTAACTTTTTTGCTCCCAGATGCATCAATGAGCAGAATTTTTCAAAAATGTGGAAATTACAAGAGTGTTGAAAAAAAACGGTATCCGGGGCACAATACAGAAAATCTTTTACAACAAAAGTTGTAGCAAATTGTACCCTTAATACAATGGTCTGTAACTTTTTTGCTCCCAGATGCATCAATGAGCAGAATTTTTCAAAAATGTGGAAATTACAAGAGTGTTGAAAAAAAACGGTATCCGGGGCACAATACAGAAAATCTTTTACAACAAAAGTTGTAGCAAATTGTGCCCTTAACACAACGGTCTGTAACTATTTTGCTCCCAGATGTATCAATGAGCAGAATTTTTCAAAAATGTGGAAATTACAAGAGTGTTGAAAAAAACGGTATCCGGAGCACAATACAGAAAAACTTTTACTACAAAAGTTGTAGCAAATTGTGCCCTTAACACAATGGTCTGTAACTTTTTTGCTCCCAGATGCATCAATGAGCAGAATTTTTCAAAAATGTGGAAATTACAAGAGTGTTGAAAAAAAACGGTATCCGGGGCACAATACAGAAAATCTTTTACAACAAAAGTTGTAGCAAATTGTGCCCTTAACACAACGGTCTGTAACTATTTTGCTCCCAGATGTATCAATGAGCAGAATTTTTCAAAAATGTGGAAATTACAAGAGTGTTGAAAAAAACGGTATCCGGAGCACAATACAGAAAAACTTTTACTACAAAAGTTGTAGCAAATTGTGCCCTTAACACAACGGTCTGTAACTATTTTGCTCCCAGATGCATCAATGAGCAGAATTTTTCAAAAATGTGGAAATTACAAGAGTGTTGAAAAAAAACGGTATCCGGAGCACAATACAGAAAAACTTTTACTACAAAAGTTGTAGCAAATTGTACCCTTAACACAATGGTCTGTAACTTTTTTGCTCCCAGATGCATCAATGAGCAGAATTTTTCAAAAATGTGGAAATTACAAGAGTGTTGAAAAAAAACGGTATCCGGAGCACAATACAGAAAAACTTTTACTACAAAAGTTGTAGCAAATTGTACCCTTAACACAATGGTCTGTAACTTTTTTGCTCCCAGATGCATCAATGAGCAGAATTTTTCAAAAATGTGGAAATTACAAGAGTGTTGAAAAAAAACGGTATCCGGGGCACAATACAGAAAATCTTTTACAACAAAAGTTGTAGCAAATTGTGCCCTTAACACAACGGTCTGTGACTATTTTGCTCCCAGATGCATCAATGAGCAGAATTTTTCAAAAATGTGGAAATTACAAGAGTGTTGAAAAAAAACGGTATCCGGAGCACAATACAGAAAAACTTTTACTACAAAAGTTGTAGCAAATTGTACCCTTAACACAATGGTCTGTAACTTTTTTGCTCCCAGATGCATCAATGAGCAGAATTTTTCAAAAATGTGGAAATTACAAGAGTGTTGAAAAAAAACGGTATCCGGAGCACAATACAGAAAATCTTTTACAACAAAAGTTGTAGCAAATTGTGCCCTTAACACAACGGTCTGTAACTATTTTGCTCCCAGATGCATGAATGAGCAGAATTTTTCAAAAATGTGGAAATTACAAGAGTGTTGAAAAAAAACGGTATCCGGAGCACAATACAGAAAAACTTTTACTACAAAAGTTGTAGCAAATTGTACCCTTAACACAATGGTCTGAACTATTTTGCTCCCAGATGCATCAATGAGCAGAATTTTTCAAAAATGTGGAAATTACAAGAGTGTTGAAAAAAAACGGTATCCGGGGCACAATACAGAAAATCTTTTACAACAAAAGTTGTAGCAAATTGTGCCCTTAACACAACGGTCTGTAACTATTTTGCTCCCAGATGTATCAATGAGCAGAATTTTTCAAAAATGTGGAAATTACAAGAGTGTTGAAAAAAACGGTATCCGGAGCACAATACAGAAAAACTTTTACTACAAAAGTTGTAGCAAATTGTGCCCTTAACACAACGGTCTGTAACTTTTTTGCTCCCAGATGCATCAATGAGCAGAATTTTTCAAAAATGTGGAAATTACAAGAGTGTTGAAAAAAAACGGTATCCGGGGCACAATACAGAAAATCTTTTACAACAAAAGTTGTAGCAAATTGTGCCCTTAACACAACGATCTGTGACTATTTTGCTCCCAGATGCATCAATGAGCAGAATTTTTCAAAGATGTGGAAATTACAAGAGTGTTGAAAAAAAACGGTATCCGGAGCACAATACAGAAAAACTTTTACTACAAAAGTTGTAGCAAATTGTACCCTTAACACAATGGTCTGTAACTTTTTTGCTCCCAGATGCATCAATGAGCAGAATTTTTCAAAAATGTGGAAATTACAAGAGTGTTGAAAAAAAACGGTATCCGGGGCACAATACAGAAAATCTTTTACAACAAAAGTTGTAGCAAATTGTGCCCTTAACACAACGGTCTGTGACTATTTTGCTCCCAGATGCATCAATGAGCAGAATTTTTCAAAAATGTGGAAATTACAAGAGTGTTGAAAAAAAACGGTATCCGGAGCACAATACAGAAAAACTTTTACTACAAAAGTTGTAGCAAATTGTACCCTTAACACAATGGTCTGTAACTTTTTTGCTCCCAGATGCATCAATGAGCAGAATTTTTCAAAAATGTGGAAATTACAAGAGTGTTGAAAAAAAACGGTATCCGGAGCACAATACAGAAAATCTTTTACAACAAAAGTTGTAGCAAATTGTGCCCTTAACACAACGGTCTGTAACTATTTTGCTCCCAGATGCATGAATGAGCAGAATTTTTCAAAAATGTGGAAATTACAAGAGTGTTGAAAAAAAACGGTATCCGGAGCACAATACAGAAAAACTTTTACTACAAAAGTTGTAGCAAATTGTACCCTTAACACAATGGTCTGAACTATTTTGCTCCCAGATGCATCAATGAGCAGAATTTTTCAAAAATGTGGAAATTACAAGAGTGTTGAAAAAAAACGGTATCCGGAGCACAATACAGAAAAACTTTTACTACAAAAGTTGTAGCAAATTGTACCCTTAACACAATGGTCTGTAACTTTTTTGCTCCCAGATGCATCAATGAGCAGAATTTTTCAAAAATGTGGAAATTACAAGAGTGTTGAAAAAAAACGGTATCCGGGGCACAATACAGAAAATCTTTTACAACAAAAGTTGTAGCAAATTGTGCCCTTAACACAACGGTCTGTAACTATTTTGCTCCCAGATGTATCAATGAGCAGAATTTTTCAAAAATGTGGAAATTACAAGAGTGTTGAAAAAAACGGTATCCGGAGCACAATACAGAAAAACTTTTACTACAAAAGTTGTAGCAAATTGTGCCCTTAACACAACGGTCTGTAACTTTTTTGCTCCCAGATGCATCAATGAGCAGAATTTTTCAAAAATGTGGAAATTACAAGAGTGTTGAAAAAAAACGGTATCCGGAGCACAATACAGAAAAACTTTTACTACAAAAGTTGTAGCAAATTGTACCCTTAACACAATGGTCTGTAACTTTTTTGCTCCCAGATGCATCAATGAGCAGAATTTTTCAAAAATGTGGAAATTACAAGAGTGTTGAAAAAAAACGGTATCCGGGGCACAATACAGAAAATCTTTTACAACAAAAGTTGTAGCAAATTGTGCCCTTAACACAACGGTCTGTGACTATTTTGCTCCCAGATGCATCAATGAGCAGAATTTTTCAAAGATGTGGAAATTACAAGAGTGTTGAAAAAAAACGGTATCCGGAGCACAATACAGAAAAACTTTTACTACAAAAGTTGTAGCAAATTGTACCCTTAACACAATGGTCTGTAACTTTTTTGCTCCCAGATGCATCAATGAGCAGAATTTTTCAAAAATGTGGAAATTACAAGAGTGTTGAAAAAAAACGGTATCCGGGGCACAATACAGAAAATCTTTTACAACAAAAGTTGTAGCAAATTGTGCCCTTAACACAACGGTCTGTAACTATTTTGCTCCCAGATGTATCAATGAGCAGAATTTTTCAAAAATGTGGAAATTACAAGAGTGTTGAAAAAAACGGTATCCGGAGCACAATACAGAAAAACTTTTACTACAAAAGTTGTAGCAAATTGTGCCCTTAACACAACGGTCTGTAACTATTTTGCTCCCAGATGCATCAATGAGCAGAATTTTTCAAAAATGTGGAAATTACAAGAGTGTTGAAAAAAAACGGCATCCGGAGCACAATACAGAAAAACTCTTACTACAAAAGTTGTAGCAAATTGTACCCTTAACACAATGGTCTGTAACTTTTTTGCTCCCAGATGCATCAATGAGCAGAATTTTTCAAAAATGTGGAAATTACAAGAGTGTTGAAAAAAAACGGTATCCGGGGCACAATACAGAAAATCTTTTACAACAAAAGTTGTAGCAAATTTTGCCCTTAACATAACGGTCTGTAACTTTTTTGCTCCCAGATGCATCAATGAGCAGAATTTTTCAAAAATGTGGAAATTACAAGAGTGTTGAAAAAAAACGGTATCCGGGGCACAATACAGAAAATCTTTTACAACAAAAGTTGTAGCAAATTGTGTCCTTAACACAACGGTCTGTAACTTTTTTGCTCCCAGATGCATCAATGAGCAGAATTTTTCAAAAATGTGGAAATTACAAGAGTGTTGAAAAAAAACGGCATCCGGAGCACAATACAGAAAAACTCTTACTACAAAAGTTGTAGCAAATTGTACCCTTAACACAATGGTCTGTAACTTTTTTGCTCCCAGATGCATGAATGAGCAGAATTTTTCAAAAATGTGGAAATTACAGGAGTGTTGAAAAAAAACGGTATCCGGAGCACAATACAGAAAAACTTTTACTACAAAAGTTGTAGCAAATTGTACCCTTAACACAATGGTCTGTAACTATTTTGCTCCCAGATGCATCAATGAGCAGAATTTTTCAAAAATGTGGAAATTACAAGAGTGTTGAAAAAAAACGGTATCCGGAGCACAATACAGAAAAACTTTTACTACAAAAGTTGTAGCAAATTGTACCCTTAACACAATGGTCTGTAACTTTTTTGCTCCCAGATGCATCAATGAGCAGAATTTTTCAAAAATGTGGAAATTACAAGAGTGTTGAAAAAAAACGGTATCCGGAGCACAATACAGAAAAACTTTTACTACAAAAGTTGTAGCAAATTGTGTCCTTAACACAACGGTCTGTAACTTTTTTGCTCCCAGATGCATCAATGAGCAGAATTTTTCAAAAATGTGGAAATTACAAGAGTGTTGAAAAAAAACGGTATCCGGAGCACAATACAGAAAAACTTTTACTACAAAAGTTGTAGCAAATTGTACCCTTAACACAATGGTCTGTAACTTTTTTGCTCCCAGATGCATCAATGAGCAGAATTTTTCAAAAATGTGGAAATTACAAGAGTGTTGAAAAAAAACGGTATCCGGAGCACAATACAGAAAAACTTTTACTACAAAAGTTGTAGCAAATTGTGTCCTTAACACAACGGTCTGTAACTTTTTTGCTCCCAGATGCATGAATGAGCAGAATTTTTCAAAAATGTGGAAATTACAAGAGTGTTGAAAAAAAACGGCATCCGGAGCACAATACAGAAAAACTCTTACTACAAAAGTTGTAGCAAATTGTACCCTTAACACAATGGTCTGTAACTTTTTTGCTCCCAGATGCATCAATGAGCAGAATTTTTCAAAAATGTGGAAATTACAAGAGTGTTGAAAAAAAACGGTATCCGGGGCACAATACAGAAAATCTTTTACAACAAAAGTTGTAGCAAATTTTGCCCTTAACATAACGGTCTGTAACTTTTTTGCTCCCAGATGCATCAATGAGCAGAATTTTTCAAAAATGTGGAAATTACAAGAGTGTTGAAAAAAAACGGTATCCGGGGCACAATACAGAAAATCTTTTACAACAAAAGTTGTAGCAAATTGTGCCCTTAACACAACGGTCTGTGACTATTTTGCTCCCGGATGCATCAATGAGCAGAATTTTTCAAAAATGTGGAAATTACAAGAGTGTTGAAAAAAACGGTATCCGGAGCACAATACAGAAAAACTTTTACTACAAAAGTTGTAGCAAATTGTGCCCTTAACACAACGGTCTGTAACTATTTTGCTCCCAGATGCATCAATGAGCAGAATTTTTCAAAAATGTGGAAATTACAAGAGTGTTGAAAAAAAACGGTATCCGGAGCACAATACAGAAAAACTTTTACTACAAAAGTTGTAGCAAATTGTACCCTTAACACAATGGTCTGTAACTTTTTTGCTCCCAGATGCATCAATGAGCAGAATTTTTCAAAAATGTGGAAATTAAAAGAGTGTTGAAAAAAACGGTATCCGGAGCACAATACAGAAAAACTTTTACTACAAAAGTTGTAGCAAATTGTGCCCTTAACACAACGGTCTGTAACTATTTTGCTCCCAGATGCATCAATGAGCAGAATTTTTCAAAAATGTGGAAATTACAAGAGTGTTGAAAAAAAACGGTATCCGGAGCACAATACAGAAAAACTTTTACTACAAAAGTTGTAGCAAATTGTACCCTTAACACAATGGTCTGTAACTTTTTTGCTCCCAGATGCATCAATGAGCAGAATTTTTCAAAAATGTGGAAATTACAAGAGTGTTGAAAAAAAACGGTATCCGGGGCACAATACAGAAAATCTTTTACAACAAAAGTTGTAGCAAATTTTGCCCTTAACATAACGGTCTGTAACTTTTTTGCTCCCAGATGCATCAATGAGCAGAATTTTTCAAAAATGTGGAAATTACAAGAGTGTTGAAAAAAAACGGTATCCGGGGCACAATACAGAAAATCTTTTACAACAAAAGTTGTAGCAAATTGTGTCCTTAACACAACGGTCTGTAACTTTTTTGCTCCCAGATGCATGAATGAGCAGAATTTTTCAAAAATGTGGAAATTACAAGAGTGTTGAAAAAAAACGGCATCCGGAGCACAATACAGAAAAACTCTTACTACAAAAGTTGTAGCAAATTGTACCCTTAACACAATGGTCTGTAACTTTTTTGCTCCCAGATGCATCAATGAGCAGAATTTTTCAAAAATGTGGAAATTACAAGAGTGTTGAAAAAAAACGGTATCCGGGGCACAATACAGAAAATCTTTTACAACAAAAGTTGTAGCAAATTTTGCCCTTAACATAACGGTCTGTAACTTTTTTGCTCCCAGATGCATCAATGAGCAGAATTTTTCAAAAATGTGGAAATTACAAGAGTGTTGAAAAAAAACGGTATCCGGGGCACAATACAGAAAATCTTTTACAACAAAAGTTGTAGCAAATTGTACCCTTAATACAATGGTCTGTAACTTTTTTGCTCCCAGATGCATCAATGAGCAGAATTTTTCAAAAATGTGGAAATTACAAGAGTGTTGAAAAAAAACGGTATCCGGAGCACAATACAGAAAAACTTTTACTACAAAAGTTGTAGCAAATTGTACCCTTAATACAATGGTCTGTAACTTTTTTGCTCCCAGATGCATCAATGAGCAGAATTTTTCAAAAATGTGGAAAGTACAAGAGTGTTGAAAAAAAACGGTATCCGGGGCACAATACAGAAAATCTTTTACAACAAAAGTTGTAGCAAATTGTGTCCTTAACACAACGGTCTGTAACTTTTTTGCTCCCAGATGCATCAATGAGCAGAATTTTTCAAAAATGTGGAAATTACAAGAGTGTTGAAAAAAAACGGTATCCGGGGCACAGTACAGAAAATCTTTTACAACAAAAGTTGTAGCAAAGTGTGCCCTTAACACAACGGTATGTAACTTTTTTGCTCCCAGATGCATCAATGAGCAGAATTTTTCAAAAATGTGGAAATTACAAGAGTGTTGAAAAAAAACGGTATCCGGGGCACAATACAGAAAATCTTTTACTACAAAAGTTGTAGCAAATTGTACCCTTAATACAATGGTCTGTAACTTTTTTGCTCCCAGATGCATCAATGAGCAGAATTTTTCAAAAATGTGGAAATTACAAGAGTGTTGAAAAAAAACGGTATCCGGGGCACAATACAGAAAATCTTTTACAACAAAAGTTGTAGCAAATTTTGCCCTTAACATAACGGTCTGTAACTTTTTTGCTCCCAGATGCATCAATGAGCAGAATTTTTCAAAAATGTGGCAATTACAAGAGTGTTGAAAAAAAACGGTATCCGGGGCACAATACAGAAAATCTTTTACAACAAAAGTTGTAGCAAATTGTGTCCTTAACACAACGGTCTGTAACTTTTTTGCTCCCAGATGCATGAATGAGCAGAATTTTTCAAAAATGTGGAAATTACAAGAGTGTTGAAAAAAAACGGCATCCGGAGCACAATACAGAAAAACTCTTACTACAAAAGTTGTAGCAAATTGTACCCTTAACACAATGGTCTGTAACTTTTTTGCTCCCAGATGCATCAATGAGCAGAATTTTTCAAAAATGTGGAAATTACAAGAGTGTTGAAAAAAAACGGTATCCGGGGCACAATACAGAAAATCTTTTACAACAAAAGTTGTAGCAAATTTTGCCCTTAACATAACGGTCTGTAACTTTTTTGCTCCCAGATGCATCAATGAGCAGAATTTTTCAAAAATGTGGAAATTACAAGAGTGTTGAAAAAAAACGGTATCCGGGGCACAATACAGAAAATCTTTTACAACAAAAGTTGTAGCAAATTGTACCCTTAATACAATGGTCTGTAACTTTTTTGCTCCCAGATGCATCAATGAGCAGAATTTTTCAAAAATGTGGAAATTACAAGAGTGTTGAAAAAAAACGGTATCCGGAGCACAATACAGAAAAACTTTTACTACAAAAGTTGTAGCAAATTGTACCCTTAATACAATGGTCTGTAACTTTTTTGCTCCCAGATGCATCAATGAGCAGAATTTTTCAAAAATGTGGAAAGTACAAGAGTGTTGAAAAAAAACGGTATCCGGGGCACAATACAGAAAATCTTTTACAACAAAAGTTGTAGCAAATTGTGTCCTTAACACAACGGTCTGTAACTTTTTTGCTCCCAGATGCATCAATGAGCAGAATTTTTCAAAAATGTGGAAATTACAAGAGTGTTGAAAAAAAACGGTATCCGGGGCACAGTACAGAAAATCTTTTACAACAAAAGTTGTAGCAAAGTGTGCCCTTAACACAACGGTATGTAACTTTTTTGCTCCCAGATGCATCAATGAGCAGAATTTTTCAAAAATGTGGAAATTACAAGAGTGTTGAAAAAAAACGGTATCCGGGGCACAATACAGAAAATCTTTTACTACAAAAGTTGTAGCAAATTGTACCCTTAATACAATGGTCTGTAACTTTTTTGCTCCCAGATGCATCAATGAGCAGAATTTTTCAAAAATGTGGAAATTACAAGAGTGTTGAAAAAAAACGGTATCCGGAGCACAATACAGAAAAACTTTTACTACAAAAGTTGTAGCAAATTGTACCCTTAACACAATGGTCTGTAACTTTTTTGCTCCCAGATGCATCAATGAGCAGAATTTTTCAAAAATGTGGAAATTACAAGAGTGTTGAAAAAAAACGGTATCCGGAGCACAATACAGAAAAACTTTTACTACAAAAGTTGTAGCAAATTGTGTCCTTAACACAACGGTCTGTAACTTTTTTGCTCCCAGATGCATCAATGAGCAGAATTTTTCAAAAATGTGGAAATTACAAGAGTGTTGAAAAAAAACGGTATCCGGAGCACAATACAGAAAAACTTTTACTACAAAAGTTGTAGCAAATTGTACCCTTAACACAATGGTCTGTAACTTTTTTGCTCCCAGATGCATCAATGAGCAGAATTTTTCAAAAATGTGGAAATTACAAGAGTGTTGAAAAAAAACGGTATCCGGAGCACAATACAGAAAAACTTTTACTACAAAAGTTGTAGCAAATTGTGTCCTTAACACAACGGTCTGTAACTTTTTTGCTCCCAGATGCATGAATGAGCAGAATTTTTCAAAAATGTGGAAATTACAAGAGTGTTGAAAAAAAACGGCATCCGGAGCACAATACAGAAAAACTCTTACTACAAAAGTTGTAGCAAATTGTACCCTTAACACAATGGTCTGTAACTTTTTTGCTCCCAGATGCATCAATGAGCAGAATTTTTCAAAAATGTGGAAATTACAAGAGTGTTGAAAAAAAACGGTATCCGGGGCACAATACAGAAAATCTTTTACAACAAAAGTTGTAGCAAATTGTACCCTTAATACAATGGTCTGTAACTTTTTTGCTCCCAGATGCATCAATGAGCAGAATTTTTCAAAAATGTGGAAATTACAAGAGTGTTGAAAAAAAACGGTATCCGGAGCACAATACAGAAAAACTTTTACTACAAAAGTTGTAGCAAATTGTACCCTTAATACAATGGTCTGTAACTTTTTTGCTCCCAGATGCATCAATGAGCAGAATTTTTCAAAAATGTGGAAAGTACAAGAGTGTTGAAAAAAAACGGTATCCGGGGCACAATACAGAAAATCTTTTACAACAAAAGTTGTAGCAAATTGTGTCCTTAACACAACGGTCTGTAACTTTTTTGCTCCCAGATGCATCAATGAGCAGAATTTTTCAAAAATGTGGAAATTACAAGAGTGTTGAAAAAAAACGGTATCCGGGGCACAATACAGAAAATCTTTTACAACAAAAGTTGTAGCAAAGTGTGCCCTTAACACAACGGTATGTAACTTTTTTGCTCCCAGATGCATCAATGAGCAGAATTTTTCAAAAATGTGGAAATTACAAGAGTGTTGAAAAAAAACGGTATCCGGAGCACAATACAGAAAAACTTTTACTACAAAAGTTGTAGCAAATTGTACCCTTAACACAATGGTCTGTAACTTTTTTGCTCCCAGATGCATCAATGAGCAGAATTTTTCAAAAATGTGGAAATTACAAGAGTGTTGAAAAAAAACGGTATCCGGAGCACAATACAGAAAAACTTTTACTACAAAAGTTGTAGCAAATTGTGTCCTTAACACAACGGTCTGTAACTTTTTTGCTCCCAGATGCATGAATGAGCAGAATTTTTCAAAAATGTGGAAATTACAAGAGTGTTGAAAAAAAACGGCATCCGGAGCACAATACAGAAAAACTCTTACTACAAAAGTTGTAGCAAATTGTACCCTTAACACAATGGTCTGTAACTTTTTTGCTCCCAGATGCATCAATGAGCAGAATTTTTCAAAAATGTGGAAATTACAAGAGTGTTGAAAAAAAACGGTATCCGGGGCACAATACAGAAAATCTTTTACAACAAAAGTTGTAGCAAATTGTACCCTTAATACAATGGTCTGTAACTTTTTTGCTCCCAGATGCATCAATGAGCAGAATTTTTCAAAAATGTGGAAATTACAAGAGTGTTGAAAAAAAACGGTATCCGGAGCACAATACAGAAAAACTTTTACTACAAAAGTTGTAGCAAATTGTACCCTTAATACAATGGTCTGTAACTTTTTTGCTCCCAGATGCATCAATGAGCAGAATTTTTCAAAAATGTGGAAAGTACAAGAGTGTTGAAAAAAAACGGTATCCGGGGCACAATACAGAAAATCTTTTACAACAAAAGTTGTAGCAAATTGTGTCCTTAACACAACGGTCTGTAACTTTTTTGCTCCCAGATGCATCAATGAGCAGAATTTTTCAAAAATGTGGAAATTACAAGAGTGTTGAAAAAAAACGGTATCCGGGGCACAATACAGAAAATCTTTTACAACAAAAGTTGTAGCAAAGTGTGCCCTTAACACAACGGTATGTAACTTTTTTGCTCCCAGATGCATCAATGAGCAGAATTTTTCAAAAATGTGGAAATTACAAGAGTGTTGAAAAAAAACGGTATCCGGGGCACAATACAGAAAATCTTTTACTACAAAAGTTGTAGCAAATTGTACCCTTAATACAATGGTCTGTAACTTTTTTGCTCCCAGATGCATCAATGAGCAGAATTTTTCAAAAATGTGGAAATTACAAGAGTGTTGAAAAAAAACGGTATCCGGAGCACAATACAGAAAAACTTTTACTACAAAAGTTGTAGCAAATTGTGTCCTTAACACAACGGTCTGTAACTTTTTTGCTCCCAGATGCATCAATGAGCAGAATTTTTCAAAAATGTGGAAATTACAAGAGTGTTGAAAAAAAACGGTATCCGGAGCACAATACAGAAAAACTTTTACTACAAAAGTTGTAGCAAATTGTACCCTTAACACAATGGTCTGTAACTTTTTTGCTCCCAGATGCATCAATGAGCAGAATTTTTCAAAAATGTGGAAATTACAAGAGTGTTGAAAAAAAACGGTATCCGGAGCACAATACAGAAAAACTTTTACTACAAAAGTTGTAGCAAATTGTGTCCTTAACACAACGGTCTGTAACTTTTTTGCTCCCAGATGCATGAATGAGCAGAATTTTTCAAAAATGTGGAAATTACAAGAGTGTTGAAAAAAAACGGCATCCGGAGCACAATACAGAAAAACTCTTACTACAAAAGTTGTAGCAAATTGTACCCTTAACACAATGGTCTGTAACTTTTTTGCTCCCAGATGCATCAATGAGCAGAATTTTTCAAAAATGTGGAAATTACAAGAGTGTTGAAAAAAAACGGTATCCGGGGCACAATACAGAAAATCTTTTACAACAAAAGTTGTAGCAAATTTTGCCCTTAACATAACGGTCTGTAACTTTTTTGCTCCCAGATGCATCAATGAGCAGAATTTTTCAAAAATGTGGAAATTACAAGAGTGTTGAAAAAAAACGGTATCCGGGGCACAATACAGAAAATCTTTTACAACAAAAGTTGTAGCAAATTGTACCCTTAATACAATGGTCTGTAACTTTTTTGCTCCCAGATGCATCAATGAGCAGAATTTTTCAAAAATGTGGAAATTACAAGAGTGTTGAAAAAAAACGGTATCCGGAGCACAATACAGAAAAACTTTTACTACAAAAGTTGTAGCAAATTGTACCCTTAATACAATGGTCTGTAACTTTTTTGCTCCCAGATGCATCAATGAGCAGAATTTTTCAAAAATGTGGAAAGTACAAGAGTGTTGAAAAAAAACGGTATCCGGGGCACAATACAGAAAATCTTTTACAACAAAAGTTGTAGCAAATTGTGTCCTTAACACAACGGTCTGTAACTTTTTTGCTCCCAGATGCATCAATGAGCAGAATTTTTCAAAAATGTGGAAATTACAAGAGTGTTGAAAAAAAACGGTATCCGGGGCACAATACAGAAAATCTTTTACAACAAAAGTTGTAGCAAAGTGTGCCCTTAACACAACGGTATGTAACTTTTTTGCTCCCAGATGCATCAATGAGCAGAATTTTTCAAAAATGTGGAAATTACAAGAGTGTTGAAAAAAAACGGTATCCGGAGCACAATACAGAAAAACTTTTACTACAAAAGTTGTAGCAAATTGTACCCTTAATACAATGGTCTGTAACTTTTTTGCTCCCAGATGCATCAATGAGCAGAATTTTTCAAAAATGTGGAAATTACAAGATTGTTGAAAAAAAACGGTATCCGGGGCACAATACAGAAAATCTTTTACAACAAAAGTTGTAGCAAATTGTACCCTTAACACAATGGTCTGTAACTTTTTTGCTCCCAGATGCATGAATGAGCAGAATTTTTCAAAAATGTGGAAATTACAAGAGTGTTGAAAAAAAACGGTATCCGGAGCACAATACAGAAAAACTTTTACTACAAAAGTTGTAGCAAATTGTACCCTTAACACAATGGTCTGTAACTTTTTTGCTCCCAGATGCATCAATGAGCAGAATTTTTCAAAAATGTGGAAAGTACAAGAGTGTTGAAAAAAAACGGTATCCGGGGCACAATACAGAAAATCTTTTACAACAAAAGTTGTAGCAAATTGTGTCCTTAACACAACGGTCTGTAACTTTTTTGCTCCCAGATGCATCAATGAGCAGAATTTTTCAAAAATGTGGAAATTACAAGAGTGTTGAAAAAAAACGGTATCCGGGGCACAATACAGAAAATCTTTTACAACAAAAGTTGTAGCAAAGTGTGCCCTTAACACAACGGTATGTAACTTTTTTGCTCCCAGATGCATCAATGAGCAGAATTTTTCAAAAATGTGGAAATTACAAGAGTGTTGAAAAAAAACGGTATCCGGAGCACAATACAGAAAAACTTTTACTACAAAAGTTGTAGCAAATTGTACCCTTAATACAATGGTCTGTAACTTTTTTGCTCCCAGATGCATCAATGAGCAGAATTTTTCAAAAATGTGGAAATTACAAGATTGTTGAAAAAAAACGGTATCCGGGGCACAATACAGAAAATCTTTTACAACAAAAGTTGTAGCAAATTGTACCCTTAACACAATGGTCTGTAACTTTTTTGCTCCCAGATGCATGAATGAGCAGAATTTTTCAAAAATGTGGAAATTACAAGAGTGTTGAAAAAAAACGGTATCCGGAGCACAATACAGAAAAACTTTTACTACAAAAGTTGTAGCAAATTGTACCCTTAACACAATGGTCTGTAACTTTTTTGCTCCCAGATGCATCAATGAGCAGAATTTTTCAAAAATGTGGAAATTACAAGAGTGTTGAAAAAAAACGGTATCCGGAGCACAATACAGAAAAACTTTTACTACAAAAGTTGTAGCAAATTGTACCCTTAATACAATGGTCTGTAACTTTTTTGCTTCCAGATGCATCAATGAGCAGAATTTTTCAAAAATGTGGAAATTACAAGAGTGTTGAAAAAAAACGGCATCCGGAGCACAATACAGAAAAACTCTTACTACAAAAGTTGTAGCAAATTGTACCCTTAACACAATGGTCTGTAACTTTTTTGCTCCCAGATGCATCAATGAGCAGAATTTTTCAAAAATGTGGAAATTACAAGAGTGTTGAAAAAAAACGGTATCCGGAGCACAATACAGAAAAACTTTTACTACAAAAGTTGTAGCAAATTGTACCCTTAACACAATGGTCTGTAACTTTTTTGCTCCCAGATGCATCAATGAGCAGAATTTTTCAAAAATGTGGAAATTACAAGAGTGTTGAAAAAAAACGGTATCCGGAGCACAATACAGAAAAACTTTTACTACAAAAGTTGTAGCAAATTGTGTCCTTAACACAACGGTCTCTAACTTTTTTGCTCCCAGATGCATCAATGAGCAGAATTTTTCAAAAATGTGGAAATTACAAGAGTGTTGAAAAAAAACGGTATCCGGAGCACAATACAGAAAAACTTTTACTACAAAAGTTGTAGCAAATTGTACCCTTAACACAATGGTCTGTAACTTTTTTGCTCCCAGATGCATCAATGAGCAGAATTTTTCAAAAATGTGGAAATTACAAGAGTGTTGAAAAAAAACGGTATCCGGGGCACAATACAGAAAATCTTTTACAACAAAAGTTGTAGCAAATTGTACCCTTAATACAATGGTCTGTAACTTTTTTGCTCCCAGATGCATCAATGAGCAGAATTTTTCAAAAATGTGGAAATTACAAGAGTGTTGAAAAAAAACGGTATCCGGGGCACAATACAGAAAATCTTTTACAACAAAAGTTGTAGCAAATTGTGCCCTTAACACAACGGTCTGTAACTATTTTGCTCCCAGATGTATCAATGAGCAGAATTTTTCAAAAATGTGGAAATTACAAGAGTGTTGAAAAAAACGGTATCCGGAGCACAATACAGAAAAACTTTTACTACAAAAGTTGTAGCAAATTGTGCCCTTAACACAATGGTCTGTAACTTTTTTGCTCCCAGATGCATCAATGAGCAGAATTTTTCAAAAATGTGGAAATTACAAGAGTGTTGAAAAAAAACGGTATCCGGGGCACAATACAGAAAATCTTTTACAACAAAAGTTGTAGCAAATTGTGCCCTTAACACAACGGTCTGTAACTATTTTGCTCCCAGATGTATCAATGAGCAGAATTTTTCAAAAATGTGGAAATTACAAGAGTGTTGAAAAAAACGGTATCCGGAGCACAATACAGAAAAACTTTTACTACAAAAGTTGTAGCAAATTGTGCCCTTAACACAACGGTCTGTAACTATTTTGCTCCCAGATGCATCAATGAGCAGAATTTTTCAAAAATGTGGAAATTACAAGAGTGTTGAAAAAAAACGGTATCCGGAGCACAATACAGAAAAACTTTTACTACAAAAGTTGTAGCAAATTGTACCCTTAACACAATGGTCTGTAACTTTTTTGCTCCCAGATGCATCAATGAGCAGAATTTTTCAAAAATGTGGAAATTACAAGAGTGTTGAAAAAAAACGGTATCCGGAGCACAATACAGAAAATCTTTTACAACAAAAGTTGTAGCAAATTGTGCCCTTAACACAACGGTCTGTAACTATTTTGCTCCCAGATGCATGAATGAGCAGAATTTTTCAAAAATGTGGAAATTACAAGAGTGTTGAAAAAAAACGGTATCCGGAGCACAATACAGAAAAACTTTTACTACAAAAGTTGTAGCAAATTGTACCCTTAACACAATGGTCTGAACTATTTTGCTCCCAGATGCATCAATGAGCAGAATTTTTCAAAAATGTGGAAATTACAAGAGTGTTGAAAAAAAACGGTATCCGGAGCACAATACAGAAAAACTTTTACTACAAAAGTTGTAGCAAATTGTACCCTTAACACAATGGTCTGTAACTTTTTTGCTCCCAGATGCATCAATGAGCAGAATTTTTCAAAAATGTGGAAATTACAAGAGTGTTGAAAAAAAACGGTATCCGGGGCACAATACAGAAAATCTTTTACAACAAAAGTTGTAGCAAATTGTGCCCTTAACACAACGGTCTGTAACTATTTTGCTCCCAGATGTATCAATGAGCAGAATTTTTCAAAAATGTGGAAATTACAAGAGTGTTGAAAAAAACGGTATCCGGAGCACAATACAGAAAAACTTTTACTACAAAAGTTGTAGCAAATTGTGCCCTTAACACAACGGTCTGTAACTTTTTTGCTCCCAGATGCATCAATGAGCAGAATTTTTCAAAAATGTGGAAATTACAAGAGTGTTGAAAAAAAACGGTATCCGGAGCACAATACAGAAAAACTTTTACTACAAAAGTTGTAGCAAATTGTACCCTTAACACAATGGTCTGTAACTTTTTTGCTCCCAGATGCATCAATGAGCAGAATTTTTCAAAAATGTGGAAATTACAAGAGTGTTGAAAAAAAACGGTATCCGGGGCACAATACAGAAAATCTTTTACAACAAAAGTTGTAGCAAATTGTGCCCTTAACACAACGGTCTGTGACTATTTTGCTCCCAGATGCATCAATGAGCAGAATTTTTCAAAGATGTGGAAATTACAAGAGTGTTGAAAAAAAACGGTATCCGGAGCACAATACAGAAAAACTTTTACTACAAAAGTTGTAGCAAATTGTACCCTTAATACAATGGTCTGTAACTTTTTTGCTCCCAGATGCATCAATGAGCAGAATTTTTCAAAAATGTGGAAAGTACAAGAGTGTTGAAAAAAAACGGTATCCGGGGCACAATACAGAAAATCTTTTACAACAAAAGTTGTAGCAAATTGTGTCCTTAACACAACGGTCTGTAACTTTTTTGCTCCCAGATGCATCAATGAGCAGAATTTTTCAAAAATGTGGAAATTACAAGAGTGTTGAAAAAAAACGGTATCCGGGGCACAATACAGAAAATCTTTTACAACAAAAGTTGTAGCAAAGTGTGCCCTTAACACAACGGTATGTAACTTTTTTGCTCCCAGATGCATCAATGAGCAGAATTTTTCAAAAATGTGGAAATTACAAGAGTGTTGAAAAAAAACGGTATCCGGAGCACAATACAGAAAAACTTTTACTACAAAAGTTGTAGCAAATTGTACCCTTAATACAATGGTCTGTAACTTTTTTGCTCCCAGATGCATCAATGAGCAGAATTTTTCAAAAATGTGGAAATTACAAGATTGTTGAAAAAAAACGGTATCCGGGGCACAATACAGAAAATCTTTTACAACAAAAGTTGTAGCAAATTGTACCCTTAACACAATGGTCTGTAACTTTTTTGCTCCCAGATGCATGAATGAGCAGAATTTTTCAAAAATGTGGAAATTACAAGAGTGTTGAAAAAAAACGGTATCCGGAGCACAATACAGAAAAACTTTTACTACAAAAGTTGTAGCAAATTGTACCCTTAACACAATGGTCTGTAACTTTTTTGCTCCCAGATGCATCAATGAGCAGAATTTTTCAAAAATGTGGAAATTACAAGAGTGTTGAAAAAAAACGGTATCCGGGGCACAATACAGAAAATCTTTTACAACAAAAGTTGTAGCAAATTGTGCCCTTAACACAACGGTCTGTGACTATTTTGCTCCCAGATGCATCAATGAGCAGAATTTTTCAAAAATGTGGAAATTACAAGAGTGTTGAAAAAAAACGGTATCCGGAGCACAATACAGAAAAACTTTTACTACAAAAGTTGTAGCAAATTGTACCCTTAACACAATGGTCTGTAACTTTTTTGCTCCCAGATGCATCAATGAGCAGAATTTTTCAAAAATGTGGAAATTACAAGAGTGTTGAAAAAAAACGGTATCCGGAGCACAATACAGAAAATCTTTTACAACAAAAGTTGTAGCAAATTGTGCCCTTAACACAACGGTCTGTAACTATTTTGCTCCCAGATGCATGAATGAGCAGAATTTTTCAAAAATGTGGAAATTACAAGAGTGTTGAAAAAAAACGGTATCCGGAGCACAATACAGAAAAACTTTTACTACAAAAGTTGTAGCAAATTGTACCCTTAACACAATGGTCTGAACTATTTTGCTCCCAGATGCATCAATGAGCAGAATTTTTCAAAAATGTGGAAATTACAAGAGTGTTGAAAAAAAACGGTATCCGGAGCACAATACAGAAAAACTTTTACTACAAAAGTTGTAGCAAATTGTACCCTTAACACAATGGTCTGTAACTTTTTTGCTCCCAGATGCATCAATGAGCAGAATTTTTCAAAAATGTGGAAATTACAAGAGTGTTGAAAAAAAACGGTATCCGGGGCACAATACAGAAAATCTTTTACAACAAAAGTTGTAGCAAATTGTGCCCTTAACACAACGGTCTGTAACTATTTTGCTCCCAGATGTATCAATGAGCAGAATTTTTCAAAAATGTGGAAATTACAAGAGTGTTGAAAAAAACGGTATCCGGAGCACAATACAGAAAAACTTTTACTACAAAAGTTGTAGCAAATTGTGCCCTTAACACAACGGTCTGTAACTTTTTTGCTCCCAGATGCATCAATGAGCAGAATTTTTCAAAAATGTGGAAATTACAAGAGTGTTGAAAAAAAACGGTATCCGGAGCACAATACAGAAAAACTTTTACTACAAAAGTTGTAGCAAATTGTACCCTTAACACAATGGTCTGTAACTTTTTTGCTCCCAGATGCATCAATGAGCAGAATTTTTCAAAAATGTGGAAATTACAAGAGTGTTGAAAAAAAACGGTATCCGGGGCACAATACAGAAAATCTTTTACAACAAAAGTTGTAGCAAATTGTGCCCTTAACACAACGGTCTGTGACTATTTTGCTCCCAGATGCATCAATGAGCAGAATTTTTCAAAGATGTGGAAATTACAAGAGTGTTGAAAAAAAACGGTATCCGGAGCACAATACAGAAAAACTTTTACTACAAAAGTTGTAGCAAATTGTACCCTTAATACAATGGTCTGTAACTTTTTTGCTCCCAGATGCATCAATGAGCAGAATTTTTCAAAAATGTGGAAAGTACAAGAGTGTTGAAAAAAAACGGTATCCGGGGCACAATACAGAAAATCTTTTACAACAAAAGTTGTAGCAAATTGTGTCCTTAACACAACGGTCTGTAACTTTTTTGCTCCCAGATGCATCAATGAGCAGAATTTTTCAAAAATGTGGAAATTACAAGAGTGTTGAAAAAAAACGGTATCCGGGGCACAATACAGAAAATCTTTTACAACAAAAGTTGTAGCAAAGTGTGCCCTTAACACAACGGTATGTAACTTTTTTGCTCCCAGATGCATCAATGAGCAGAATTTTTCAAAAATGTGGAAATTACAAGAGTGTTGAAAAAAAACGGTATCCGGAGCACAATACAGAAAAACTTTTACTACAAAAGTTGTAGCAAATTGTACCCTTAATACAATGGTCTGTAACTTTTTTGCTCCCAGATGCATCAATGAGCAGAATTTTTCAAAAATGTGGAAATTACAAGATTGTTGAAAAAAAACGGTATCCGGGGCACAATACAGAAAATCTTTTACAACAAAAGTTGTAGCAAATTGTACCCTTAACACAATGGTCTGTAACTTTTTTGCTCCCAGATGCATGAATGAGCAGAATTTTTCAAAAATGTGGAAATTACAAGAGTGTTGAAAAAAAACGGTATCCGGAGCACAATACAGAAAAACTTTTACTACAAAAGTTGTAGCAAATTGTACCCTTAACACAATGGTCTGTAACTTTTTTGCTCCCAGATGCATCAATGAGCAGAATTTTTCAAAAATGTGGAAATTACAAGAGTGTTGAAAAAAAACGGTATCCGGAGCACAATACAGAAAAACTTTTACTACAAAAGTTGTAGCAAATTGTACCCTTAATACAATGGTCTGTAACTTTTTTGCTTCCAGATGCATCAATGAGCAGAATTTTTCAAAAATGTGGAAATTACAAGAGTGTTGAAAAAAAACGGCATCCGGAGCACAATACAGAAAAACTCTTACTACAAAAGTTGTAGCAAATTGTACCCTTAACACAATGGTCTGTAACTTTTTTGCTCCCAGATGCATCAATGAGCAGAATTTTTCAAAAATGTGGAAATTACAAGAGTGTTGAAAAAAAACGGTATCCGGAGCACAATACAGAAAAACTTTTACTACAAAAGTTGTAGCAAATTGTACCCTTAACACAATGGTCTGTAACTTTTTTGCTCCCAGATGCATCAATGAGCAGAATTTTTCAAAAATGTGGAAATTACAAGAGTGTTGAAAAAAAACGGTATCCGGAGCACAATACAGAAAAACTTTTACTACAAAAGTTGTAGCAAATTGTGTCCTTAACACAACGGTCTGTAACTTTTTTGCTCCCAGATGCATCAATGAGCAGAATTTTTCAAAAATGTGGAAATTACAAGAGTGTTGAAAAAAAACGGTATCCGGAGCACAATACAGAAAAACTTTTACTACAAAAGTTGTAGCAAATTGTACCCTTAACACAATGGTCTGTAACTTTTTTGCTCCCAGATGCATCAATGAGCAGAATTTTTCAAAAATGTGGAAATTACAAGAGTGTTGAAAAAAAACGGTATCCGGGGCACAATACAGAAAATCTTTTACAACAAAAGTTGTAGCAAATTGTACCCTTAATACAATGGTCTGTAACTTTTTTGCTCCCAGATGCATCAATGAGCAGAATTTTTCAAAAATGTGGAAATTACAAGAGTGTTGAAAAAAAACGGTATCCGGGGCACAATACAGAAAATCTTTTACAACAAAAGTTGTAGCAAATTGTGCCCTTAACACAACGGTCTGTAACTATTTTGCTCCCAGATGTATCAATGAGCAGAATTTTTCAAAAATGTGGAAATTACAAGAGTGTTGAAAAAAACGGTATCCGGAGCACAATACAGAAAAACTTTTACTACAAAAGTTGTAGCAAATTGTGCCCTTAACACAATGGTCTGTAACTTTTTTGCTCCCAGATGCATCAATGAGCAGAATTTTTCAAAAATGTGGAAATTACAAGAGTGTTGAAAAAAAACGGTATCCGGGGCACAATACAGAAAATCTTTTACAACAAAAGTTGTAGCAAATTGTGCCCTTAACACAACGGTCTGTAACTATTTTGCTCCCAGATGTATCAATGAGCAGAATTTTTCAAAAATGTGGAAATTACAAGAGTGTTGAAAAAAACGGTATCCGGAGCACAATACAGAAAAACTTTTACTACAAAAGTTGTAGCAAATTGTGCCCTTAACACAACGGTCTGTAACTATTTTGCTCCCAGATGCATCAATGAGCAGAATTTTTCAAAAATGTGGAAATTACAAGAGTGTTGAAAAAAAACGGTATCCGGAGCACAATACAGAAAAACTTTTACTACAAAAGTTGTAGCAAATTGTACCCTTAACACAATGGTCTGTAACTTTTTTGCTCCCAGATGCATCAATGAGCAGAATTTTTCAAAAATGTGGAAATTACAAGAGTGTTGAAAAAAAACGGTATCCGGAGCACAATACAGAAAAACTTTTACTACAAAAGTTGTAGCAAATTGTACCCTTAACACAATGGTCTGTAACTTTTTTGCTCCCAGATGCATCAATGAGCAGAATTTTTCAAAAATGTGGAAATTACAAGAGTGTTGAAAAAAAACGGTATCCGGGGCACAATACAGAAAATCTTTTACAACAAAAGTTGTAGCAAATTGTGCCCTTAACACAACGGTCTGTGACTATTTTGCTCCCAGATGCATCAATGAGCAGAATTTTTCAAAAATGTGGAAATTACAAGAGTGTTGAAAAAAAACGGTATCCGGAGCACAATACAGAAAAACTTTTACTACAAAAGTTGTAGCAAATTGTACCCTTAACACAATGGTCTGTAACTTTTCTGCTCCCAGATGCATCAATGAGCAGAATTTTTCAAAAATGTGGAAATTACAAGAGTGTTGAAAAAAAACGGTATCCGGAGCACAATACAGAAAATCTTTTACAACAAAAGTTGTAGCAAATTGTGCCCTTAACACAACGGTCTGTAACTATTTTGCTCCCAGATGCATGAATGAGCAGAATTTTTCAAAAATGTGGAAATTACAAGAGTGTTGAAAAAAAACGGTATCCGGAGCACAATACAGAAAAACTTTTACTACAAAAGTTGTAGCAAATTGTACCCTTAACACAATGGTCTGAACTATTTTGCTCCCAGATGCATCAATGAGCAGAATTTTTCAAAAATGTGGAAATTACAAGAGTGTTGAAAAAAAACGGTATCCGGAGCACAATACAGAAAAACTTTTACTACAAAAGTTGTAGCAAATTGTACCCTTAACACAATGGTCTGTAACTTTTTTGCTCCCAGATGCATCAATGAGCAGAATTTTTCAAAAATGTGGAAATTACAAGAGTGTTGAAAAAAAACGGTATCCGGGGCACAATACAGAAAATCTTTTACAACAAAAGTTGTAGCAAATTGTGCCCTTAACACAACGGTCTGTAACTATTTTGCTCCCAGATGTATCAATGAGCAGAATTTTTCAAAAATGTGGAAATTACAAGAGTGTTGAAAAAAACGGTATCCGGAGCACAATACAGAAAAACTTTTACTACAAAAGTTGTAGCAAATTGTGCCCTTAACACAACGGTCTGTAACTATTTTGCTCCCAGATGCATCAATGAGCAGAATTTTTCAAAAATGTGGAAATTACAAGAGTGTTGAAAAAAAACGGTATCCGGAGCACAATACAGAAAAACTTTTACTACAAAAGTTGTAGCAAATTGTACCCTTAACACAATGGTCTGTAACTTTTTTGCTCCCAGATGCATCAATGAGCAGAATTTTTCAAAAATGTGGAAATTACAAGAGTGTTGAAAAAAAACGGTATCCGGGGCACAATACAGAAAATCTTTTACAACAAAAGTTGTAGCAAATTGTGCCCTTAACACAACGGTCTGTAACTATTTTGCTCCCAGATGTATCAATGAGCAGAATTTTTCAAAAATGTGGAAATTACAAGAGTGTTGAAAAAAACGGTATCCGGAGCACAATACAGAAAAACTTTTACTACAAAAGTTGTAGCAAATTGTGCCCTTAACACAACGGTCTGTAACTATTTTGCTCCCAGATGCATCAATGAGCAGAATTTTTCAAAAATGTGGAAATTACAAGAGTGTTGAAAAAAAACGGTATCCGGAGCACAATACAGAAAAACTTTTACTACAAAAGTTGTAGCAAATTGTACCCTTAACACAATGGTCTGTAACTTTTTTGCTCCCAGATGCATCAATGAGCAGAATTTTTCAAAAATGTGGAAATTACAAGAGTGTTGAAAAAAAACGGTATCCGGGGCACAATACAGAAAATCTTTTACAACAAAAGTTGTAGCAAATTGTGCCCTTAACACAACGGTCTGTGACTATTTTGCTCCCAGATGCATCAATGAGCAGAATTTTTCAAAGATGTGGAAATTACAAGAGTGTTGAAAAAAAACGGTATCCGGAGCACAATACAGAAAAACTTTTACTACAAAAGTTGTAGCAAATTGTACCCTTAACACAATGGTCTGTAACTTTTTTGCTCCCAGATGCATCAATGAGCAGAATTTTTCAAAAATGTGGAAATTACAAGAGTGTTGAAAAAAAACGGTATCCGGGGCACAATACAGAAAATCTTTTACAACAAAAGTTGTAGCAAATTGTGCCCTTAACACAACGGTCTGTAACTATTTTGCTCCCAGATGTATCAATGAGCAGAATTTTTCAAAAATGTGGAAATTACAAGAGTGTTGAAAAAAACGGTATCCGGAGCACAATACAGAAAAACTTTTACTACAAAAGTTGTAGCAAATTGTGCCCTTAACACAACGGTCTGTAACTATTTTGCTCCCAGATGCATCAATGAGCAGAATTTTTCAAAAATGTGGAAATTACAAGAGTGTTGAAAAAAAACGGTATCCGGAGCACAATACAGAAAAACTTTTACTACAAAAGTTGTAGCAAATTGTACCCTTAACACAATGGTCTGTAACTTTTTTGCTCCCAGATGCATCAATGAGCAGAATTTTTCAAAAATGTGGAAATTACAAGAGTGTTGAAAAAAAACGGTATCCGGAGCACAATACAGAAAAACTTTTACTACAATAGTTGTAGCAAATTGTACCCTTAACACAATGGTCTGTAACTTTTTTGCTCCCAGATGCATCAATGAGCAGAATTTTTCAAAAATGTGGAAATTACAAGAGTGTTGAAAAAAAACGGTATCCGGGGCACAATACAGAAAATCTTTTACAACAAAAGTTGTAGCAAATTGTGCCCTTAACACAACGGTCTGTGACTATTTTGCTCCCAGATGCATCAATGAGCAGAATTTTTCAAAAATGTGGAAATTACAAGAGTGTTGAAAAAAAACGGTATCCGGGGCACAATACAGAAAAACTTTTACTACAAAAGTTGTAGCAAATTGTACCCTTAACACAATGGTCTGTAACTTTTTTGCTCCCAGATGCATCAATGAGCAGAATTTTTCAAAAATGTGGATATTACAAGAGTGTTGAAAAAAAACGGTATCCGGGGCACAATACAGAAAATCTTTTACAACAAAAGTTGTAGCAAATTGTGCCCTTAACACAACGGTCTGTGACTATTTTGCTCCCAGATGCATCAATGAGCAGAATTTTTCAAAAATGTGGAAATTACAAGAGTGTTGAAAAAAACGGTATCCGGAGCACAATACAGAAAAACTTTTACTACAAAAGTTGTAGCAAATTGTGCCCTTAACACAACGGTCTGTAACTATTTTGCTCCCAGATGCATCAATGAGCAGAATTTTTCAAAAATGTGGAAATTACAAGAGTGTTGAAAAAAAACGGTATCCGGAGCACAATACAGAAAAACTTTTACTACAAAAGTTGTAGCAAATTGTACCCTTAACACAATGGTCTGTAACTTTTTTGCTCCCAGATGCATCAATGAGCAGAATTTTTCAAAAATGTGGATATTACAAGAGTGTTGAAAAAAAACGGTATCCGGGGCACAATACAGAAAATCTTTTACAACAAAAGTTGTAGCAAATTGTGCCCTTAACACAACGGTCTGTGACTATTTTGCTCCCAGATGCATCAATGAGCAGAATTTTTCAAAAATGTGGAAATTACAAGAGTGTTGAAAAAAACGGTATCCGGAGCACAATACAGAAAAACTTTTACTACAAAAGTTGTAGCAAATTGTGCCCTTAACACAACGGTCTGTAACTATTTTGCTCCCAGATGCATCAATGAGCAGAATTTTTCAAAAATGTGGAAATTACAAGAGTGTTGAAAGAAAACGGTATCCGGAGCACAATACAGAAAAACTTTTACTACAAAAGTTGTAGCAAATTGTACCCTTAACACAATGGTCTGTAACTTTTTTGCTCCCAGATGCATCAATGAGCAGAATTTTTCAAAAATGTGGAAATTACAAGAGTGTTGAAAAAAAACGGTATCCGGGGCACAATACAGAAAATCTTTTACAACAAAAGTTGTAGCAAATTGTGCCCTTAACACAACGGTCTGTAACTATTTTGCTCCCAGATGTATCAATGAGCAGAATTTTTCAAAAATGTGGAAATTACAAGAGTGTTGAAAAAAACGGTATCCGGAGCACAATACAGAAAAACTTTTACTACAAAAGTTGTAGCAAATTGTGCCCTTAACACAACGGTCTGTAACTATTTTGCTCCCAGATGCATCAATGAGCAGAATTTTTCAAAAATGTGGAAATTACAAGAGTGTTGAAAAAAAACGGTATCCGGAGCACAATACAGAAAAACTTTTACTACAAAAGTTGTAGCAAATTGTACCCTTAACACAATGGTCTGTAACTTTTTTGCTCCCAGATGCATCAATGAGCAGAATTTTTCAAAAATGTGGAAATTACAAGAGTGTTGAAAAAAAACGGTATCCGGAGCACAATACAGAAAAACTTTTACTACAAAAGTTGTAGCAAATTGTACCCTTAACACAATGGTCTGTAACTTTTTTGCTCCCAGATGCATCAATGAGCAGAATTTTTCAAAAATGTGGAAATTACAAGAGTGTTGAAAAAAAACGGTATCCGGGGCACAATACAGAAAATCTTTTACAACAAAAGTTGTAGCAAATTGTGCCCTTAACACAACGGTCTGTGACTATTTTGCTCCCAGATGCATCAATGAGCAGAATTTTTTAAAAATGTGGAAATTACAAGAGTGTTGAAAAAAAACGGTATCCGGAGCACAATACAGAAAAACTTTTACTACAAAAGTTGTAGCAAATTGTACCCTTAACACAATGGTCTGAACTATTTTGCTCCCAGATGCATCAATGAGCAGAATTTTTCAAAAATGTGGAAATTACAAGAGTGTTGAAAAAAAACGGTATCCGGAGCACAATACAGAAAAACTTTTACTACAAAAGTTGTAGCAAATTGTACCCTTAACACAATGGTCTGTAACTTTTTTGCTCCCAGATGCATCAATGAGCAGAATTTTTCAAAAATGTGGAAATTACAAGAGTGTTGAAAAAAAACGGTATCCGGGGCACAATACAGAAAATCTTTTACAACAAAAGTTGTAGCAAATTGTGCCCTTAACACAACGGTCTGTAACTATTTTGCTCCCAGATGTATCAATGAGCAGAATTTTTCAAAAATGTGGAAATTACAAGAGTGTTGAAAAAAACGGTATCCGGAGCACAATACAGAAAAACTTTTACTACAAAAGTTGTAGCAAATTGTGCCCTTAACACAACGGTCTGTAACTTTTTTGCTCCCAGATGCATCAATGAGCAGAATTTTTCAAAAATGTGGAAATTACAAGAGTGTTGAAAAAAAACGGTATCCGGAGCACAATACAGAAAAACTTTTACTACAAAAGTTGTAGCAAATTGTACCCTTAACACAATGGTCTGTAACTTTTTTGCTCCCAGATGCATCAATGAGCAGAATTTTTCAAAAATGTGGAAATTACAAGAGTGTTGAAAAAAAACGGTATCCGGGGCACAATACAGAAAATCTTTTACAACAAAAGTTGTAGCAAATTGTGCCCTTAACACAACGGTCTGTGACTATTTTGCTCCCAGATGCATCAATGAGCAGAATTTTTCAAAGATGTGGAAATTACAAGAGTGTTGAAAAAAAACGGTATCCGGAGCACAATACAGAAAAACTTTTACTACAAAAGTTGTAGCAAATTGTACCCTTAATACAATGGTCTGTAACTTTTTTGCTCCCAGATGCATCAATGAGCAGAATTTTTCAAAAATGTGGAAAGTACAAGAGTGTTGAAAAAAAACGGTATCCGGGGCACAATACAGAAAATCTTTTACAACAAAAGTTGTAGCAAATTGTGTCCTTAACACAACGGTCTGTAACTTTTTTGCTCCCAGATGCATCAATGAGCAGAATTTTTCAAAAATGTGGAAATTACAAGAGTGTTGAAAAAAAACGGTATCCGGAGCACAATACAGAAAAACTTTTACTACAAAAGTTGTAGCAAATTGTACCCTTAACACAATGGTCTGTAACTTTTTTGCTCCCAGATGCATCAATGAGCAGAATTTTTCAAAAATGTGGAAATTACAAGAGTGTTGAAAAAAAACGGTATCCGGGGCACAATACAGAAAATCTTTTACAACAAAAGTTGTAGCAAATTGTGCCCTTAACACAACGGTCTGTGACTATTTTGCTCCCAGATGCATCAATGAGCAGAATTTTTCAAAGATGTGGAAATTACAAGAGTGTTGAAAAAAAACGGTATCCGGAGCACAATACAGAAAAACTTTTACTACAAAAGTTGTAGCAAATTGTACCCTTAATACAATGGTCTGTAACTTTTTTGCTCCCAGATGCATCAATGAGCAGAATTTTTCAAAAATGTGGAAAGTACAAGAGTGTTGAAAAAAAACGGTATCCGGGGCACAATACAGAAAATCTTTTACAACAAAAGTTGTAGCAAATTGTGTCCTTAACACAACGGTCTGTAACTTTTTTGCTCCCAGATGCATCAATGAGCAGAATTTTTCAAAAATGTGGAAATTACAAGAGTGTTGAAAAAAAACGGTATCCGGGGCACAATACAGAAAATCTTTTACAACAAAAGTTGTAGCAAAGTGTGCCCTTAACACAACGGTATGTAACTTTTTTGCTCCCAGATGCATCAATGAGCAGAATTTTTCAAAAATGTGGAAATTACAAGAGTGTTGAAAAAAAACGGTATCCGGAGCACAATACAGAAAAACTTTTACTACAAAAGTTGTAGCAAATTGTACCCTTAATACAATGGTCTGTAACTTTTTTGCTCCCAGATGCATCAATGAGCAGAATTTTTCAAAAATGTGGAAATTACAAGATTGTTGAAAAAAAACGGTATCCGGGGCACAATACAGAAAATCTTTTACAACAAAAGTTGTAGCAAATTGTACCCTTAACACAATGGTCTGTAACTTTTTTGCTCCCAGATGCATGAATGAGCAGAATTTTTCAAAAATGTGGAAATTACAAGAGTGTTGAAAAAAAACGGTATCCGGAGCACAATACAGAAAAACTTTTACTACAAAAGTTGTAGCAAATTGTACCCTTAACACAATGGTCTGTAACTTTTTTGCTCCCAGATGCATCAATGAGCAGAATTTTTCAAAAATGTGGAAATTACAAGAGTGTTGAAAAAAAACGGTATCCGGAGCACAATACAGAAAAACTTTTACTACAAAAGTTGTAGCAAATTGTACCCTTAATACAATGGTCTGTAACTTTTTTGCTTCCAGATGCATCAATGAGCAGAATTTTTCAAAAATGTGGAAATTACAAGAGTGTTGAAAAAAAACGGCATCCGGAGCACAATACAGAAAAACTCTTACTACAAAAGTTGTAGCAAATTGTACCCTTAACACAATGGTCTGTAACTTTTTTGCTCCCAGATGCATCAATGAGCAGAATTTTTCAAAAATGTGGAAATTACAAGAGTGTTGAAAAAAAACGGTATCCGGAGCACAATACAGAAAAACTTTTACTACAAAAGTTGTAGCAAATTGTACCCTTAACACAATGGTCTGTAACTTTTTTGCTCCCAGATGCATCAATGAGCAGAATTTTTCAAAAATGTGGAAATTACAAGAGTGTTGAAAAAAAACGGTATCCGGAGCACAATACAGAAAAACTTTTACTACAAAAGTTGTAGCAAATTGTGTCCTTAACACAACGGTCTGTAACTTTTTTGCTCCCAGATGCATCAATGAGCAGAATTTTTCAAAAATGTGGAAATTACAAGAGTGTTGAAAAAAAACGGTATCCGGAGCACAATACAGAAAAACTTTTACTACAAAAGTTGTAGCAAATTGTACCCTTAACACAATGGTCTGTAACTTTTTTGCTCCCAGATGCATCAATGAGCAGAATTTTTCAAAAATGTGGAAATTACAAGAGTGTTGAAAAAAAACGGTATCCGGGGCACAATACAGAAAATCTTTTACAACAAAAGTTGTAGCAAATTGTACCCTTAATACAATGGTCTGTAACTTTTTTGCTCCCAGATGCATCAATGAGCAGAATTTTTCAAAAATGTGGAAATTACAAGAGTGTTGAAAAAAAACGGTATCCGGGGCACAATACAGAAAATCTTTTACAACAAAAGTTGTAGCAAATTGTGCCCTTAACACAACGGTCTGTAACTATTTTGCTCCCAGATGTATCAATGAGCAGAATTTTTCAAAAATGTGGAAATTACAAGAGTGTTGAAAAAAACGGTATCCGGAGCACAATACAGAAAAACTTTTACTACAAAAGTTGTAGCAAATTGTGCCCTTAACACAATGGTCTGTAACTTTTTTGCTCCCAGATGCATCAATGAGCAGAATTTTTCAAAAATGTGGAAATTACAAGAGTGTTGAAAAAAAACGGTATCCGGGGCACAATACAGAAAATCTTTTACAACAAAAGTTGTAGCAAATTGTGCCCTTAACACAACGGTCTGTAACTATTTTGCTCCCAGATGTATCAATGAGCAGAATTTTTCAAAAATGTGGAAATTACAAGAGTGTTGAAAAAAACGGTATCCGGAGCACAATACAGAAAAACTTTTACTACAAAAGTTGTAGCAAATTGTGCCCTTAACACAACGGTCTGTAACTATTTTGCTCCCAGATGCATCAATGAGCAGAATTTTTCAAAAATGTGGAAATTACAAGAGTGTTGAAAAAAAACGGTATCCGGAGCACAATACAGAAAAACTTTTACTACAAAAGTTGTAGCAAATTGTACCCTTAACACAATGGTCTGTAACTTTTTTGCTCCCAGATGCATCAATGAGCAGAATTTTTCAAAAATGTGGAAATTACAAGAGTGTTGAAAAAAAACGGTATCCGGAGCACAATACAGAAAAACTTTTACTACAAAAGTTGTAGCAAATTGTACCCTTAACACAATGGTCTGTAACTTTTTTGCTCCCAGATGCATCAATGAGCAGAATTTTTCAAAAATGTGGAAATTACAAGAGTGTTGAAAAAAAACGGTATCCGGGGCACAATACAGAAAATCTTTTACAACAAAAGTTGTAGCAAATTGTGCCCTTAACACAACGGTCTGTGACTATTTTGCTCCCAGATGCATCAATGAGCAGAATTTTTCAAAAATGTGGAAATTACAAGAGTGTTGAAAAAAAACGGTATCCGGAGCACAATACAGAAAAACTTTTACTACAAAAGTTGTAGCAAATTGTACCCTTAACACAATGGTCTGTAACTTTTCTGCTCCCAGATGCATCAATGAGCAGAATTTTTCAAAAATGTGGAAATTACAAGAGTGTTGAAAAAAAACGGTATCCGGAGCACAATACAGAAAATCTTTTACAACAAAAGTTGTAGCAAATTGTGCCCTTAACACAACGGTCTGTAACTATTTTGCTCCCAGATGCATGAATGAGCAGAATTTTTCAAAAATGTGGAAATTACAAGAGTGTTGAAAAAAAACGGTATCCGGAGCACAATACAGAAAAACTTTTACTACAAAAGTTGTAGCAAATTGTACCCTTAACACAATGGTCTGAACTATTTTGCTCCCAGATGCATCAATGAGCAGAATTTTTCAAAAATGTGGAAATTACAAGAGTGTTGAAAAAAAACGGTATCCGGAGCACAATACAGAAAAACTTTTACTACAAAAGTTGTAGCAAATTGTACCCTTAACACAATGGTCTGTAACTTTTTTGCTCCCAGATGCATCAATGAGCAGAATTTTTCAAAAATGTGGAAATTACAAGAGTGTTGAAAAAAAACGGTATCCGGGGCACAATACAGAAAATCTTTTACAACAAAAGTTGTAGCAAATTGTGCCCTTAACACAACGGTCTGTAACTATTTTGCTCCCAGATGTATCAATGAGCAGAATTTTTCAAAAATGTGGAAATTACAAGAGTGTTGAAAAAAACGGTATCCGGAGCACAATACAGAAAAACTTTTACTACAAAAGTTGTAGCAAATTGTGCCCTTAACACAACGGTCTGTAACTTTTTTGCTCCCAGATGCATCAATGAGCAGAATTTTTCAAAAATGTGGAAATTACAAGAGTGTTGAAAAAAAACGGTATCCGGAGCACAATACAGAAAAACTTTTACTACAAAAGTTGTAGCAAATTGTACCCTTAACACAATGGTCTGTAACTTTTTTGCTCCCAGATGCATCAATGAGCAGAATTTTTCAAAAATGTGGAAATTACAAGAGTGTTGAAAAAAAACGGTATCCGGGGCACAATACAGAAAATCTTTTACAACAAAAGTTGTAGCAAATTGTGCCCATAACACAACGGTCTGTGACTATTTTGCTCCCAGATGCATCAATGAGCAGAATTTTTCAAAGATGTGGAAATTACAAGAGTGTTGAAAAAAAACGGTATCCGGAGCACAATACAGAAAAACTTTTACTACAAAAGTTGTAGCAAATTGTACCCTTAACACAATGGTCTGTAACTTTTTTGCTCCCAGATGCATCAATGAGCAGAATTTTTCAAAAATGTGGAAATTACAAGAGTGTTGAAAAAAAACGGTATCCGGGGCACAATACAGAAAATCTTTTACAACAAAAGTTGTAGCAAATTGTGCCCTTAACACAACGGTCTGTAACTATTTTGCTCCCAGATGTATCAATGAGCAGAATTTTTCAAAAATGTGGAAATTACAAGAGTGTTGAAAAAAACGGTATCCGGAGCACAATACAGAAAAACTTTTACTACAAAAGTTGTAGCAAATTGTGCCCTTAACACAACGGTCTGTAACTATTTTGCTCCCAGATGCATCAATGAGCAGAATTTTTCAAAAATGTGGAAATTACAAGAGTGTTGAAAAAAAACGGTATCCGGAGCACAATACAGAAAAACTTTTACTACAAAAGTTGTAGCAAATTGTACCCTTAACACAATGGTCTGTAACTTTTTTGCTCCCAGATGCATCAATGAGCAGAATTTTTCAAAAATGTGGAAATTACAAGAGTGTTGAAAAAAAACGGTATCCGGAGCACAATACAGAAAAACTTTTACTACAATAGTTGTAGCAAATTGTACCCTTAACACAATGGTCTGTAACTTTTTTGCTCCCAGATGCATCAATGAGCAGAATTTTTCAAAAATGTGGAAATTACAAGAGTGTTGAAAAAAAACGGTATCCGGGGCACAATACAGAAAATCTTTTACAACAAAAGTTGTAGCAAATTGTGCCCTTAACACAACGGTCTGTGACTATTTTGCTCCCAGATGCATCAATGAGCAGAATTTTTCAAAAATGTGGAAATTACAAGAGTGTTGAAAAAAAACGGTATCCGGGGCACAATACAGAAAAACTTTTACTACAAAAGTTGTAGCAAATTGTACCCTTAACACAATGGTCTGTAACTTTTTTGCTCCCAGATGCATCAATGAGCAGAATTTTTCAAAAATGTGGATATTACAAGAGTGTTGAAAAAAAACGGTATCCGGGGCACAATACAGAAAATCTTTTACAACAAAAGTTGTAGCAAATTGTGCCCTTAACACAACGGTCTGTGACTATTTTGCTCCCAGATGCATCAATGAGCAGAATTTTTCAAAAATGTGGAAATTACAAGAGTGTTGAAAAAAACGGTATCCGGAGCACAATACAGAAAAACTTTTACTACAAAAGTTGTAGCAAATTGTGCCCTTAACACAACGGTCTGTAACTATTTTGCTCCCAGATGCATCAATGAGCAGAATTTTTCAAAAATGTGGAAATTACAAGAGTGTTGAAAAAAAACGGTATCCGGAGCACAATACAGAAAAACTTTTACTACAAAAGTTGTAGCAAATTGTACCCTTAACACAATGGTCTGTAACTTTTTTGCTCCCAGATGCATCAATGAGCAGAATTTTTCAAAAATGTGGAAATTACAAGAGTGTTGAAAAAAAACGGTATCCGGGGCACAATACAGAAAATCTTTTACAACAAAAGTTGTAGCAAATTGTGCCCTTAACACAACGGTCTGTAACTATTTTGCTCCCAGATGTATCAATGAGCAGAATTTTTCAAAAATGTGGAAATTACAAGAGTGTTGAAAAAAACGGTATCCGGAGCACAATACAGAAAAACTTTTACTACAAAAGTTGTAGCAAATTGTGCCCTTAACACAACGGTCTGTAACTATTTTGCTCCCAGATGCATCAATGAGCAGAATTTTTCAAAAATGTGGAAATTACAAGAGTGTTGAAAAAAAACGGTATCCGGAGCACAATACAGAAAAACTTTTACTACAAAAGTTGTAGCAAATTGTACCCTTAACACAATGGTCTGTAACTTTTTTGCTCCCAGATGCATCAATGAGCAGAATTTTTCAAAAATGTGGAAATTACAAGAGTGTTGAAAAAAAACGGTATCCGGAGCACAATACAGAAAAACTTTTACTACAATAGTTGTAGCAAATTGTACCCTTAACACAATGGTCTGTAACTTTTTTGCTCCCAGATGCATCAATGAGCAGAATTTTTCAAAAATGTGGAAATTACAAGAGTGTTGAAAAAAAACGGTATCCGGGGCACAATACAGAAAATCTTTTACAACAAAAGTTGTAGCAAATTGTGCCCTTAACACAACGGTCTGTGACTATTTTGCTCCCAGATGCATCAATGAGCAGAATTTTTCAAAAATGTGGAAATTACAAGAGTGTTGAAAAAAAACGGTATCCGGGGCACAATACAGAAAAACTTTTACTACAAAAGTTGTAGCAAATTGTACCCTTAACACAATGGTCTGTAACTTTTTTGCTCCCAGATGCATCAATGAGCAGAATTTTTCAAAAATGTGGATATTACAAGAGTGTTGAAAAAAAACGGTATCCGGGGCACAATACAGAAAATCTTTTACAACAAAAGTTGTAGCAAATTGTGCCCTTAACACAACGGTCTGTGACTATTTTGCTCCCAGATGCATCAATGAGCAGAATTTTTCAAAAATGTGGAAATTACAAGAGTGTTGAAAAAAACGGTATCCGGAGCACAATACAGAAAAACTTTTACTACAAAAGTTGTAGCAAATTGTGCCCTTAACACAACGGTCTGTAACTATTTTGCTCCCAGATGCATCAATGAGCAGAATTTTTCAAAAATGTGGAAATTACAAGAGTGTTGAAAAAAACGGTATCCGGAGCACAATACAGAAAAACTTTTACTACAAAAGTTGTAGCAAATTGTGCCCTTAACACAACGGTCTGTAACTATTTTGCTCCCAGATGCATCAATGAGCAGAATTTTTCAAAAATGTGGAAATTACAAGAGTGTTGAAAAAAAACGGTATCCGGAGCACAATACAGAAAAACTTTTACTACAAAAGTTGTAGCAAATTGTACCCTTAACACAATGGTCTGTAACTTTTTTGCTCCCAGATGCATCAATGAGCAGAATTTTTCAAAAATGTGGAAATTACAAGAGTGTTGAAAAAAAACGGTATCCGGAGCACAATACAGAAAAACTTTTACTACAATAGTTGTAGCAAATTGTACCCTTAACACAATGGTCTGTAACTTTTTTGCTCCCAGATGCATCAATGAGCAGAATTTTTCAAAAATGTGGAAATTACAAGAGTGTTGAAAAAAAACGGTATCCGGGGCACAATACAGAAAATCTTTTACAACAAAAGTTGTAGCAAATTGTGCCCTTAACACAACGGTCTGTGACTATTTTGCTCCCAGATGCATCAATGAGCAGAATTTTTCAAAAATGTGGAAATTACAAGAGTGTTGAAAAAAAACGGTATCCGGGGCACAATACAGAAAAACTTTTACTACAAAAGTTGTAGCAAATTGTACCCTTAACACAATGGTCTGTAACTTTTTTGCTCCCAGATGCATCAATGAGCAGAATTTTTCAAAAATGTGGATATTACAAGAGTGTTGAAAAAAAACGGTATCCGGGGCACAATACAGAAAATCTTTTACAACAAAAGTTGTAGCAAATTGTGCCCTTAACACAACGGTCTGTGACTATTTTGCTCCCAGATGCATCAATGAGCAGAATTTTTCAAAAATGTGGAAATTACAAGAGTGTTGAAAAAAACGGTATCCGGAGCACAATACAGAAAAACTTTTACTACAAAAGTTGTAGCAAATTGTGCCCTTAACACAACGGTCTGTAACTATTTTGCTCCCAGATGCATCAATGAGCAGAATTTTTCAAAAATGTGGAAATTACAAGAGTGTTGAAAAAAAACGGTATCCGGAGCACAATACAGAAAAACTTTTACTACAAAAGTTGTAGCAAATTGTACCCTTAACACAATGGTCTGTAACTTTTTTGCTCCCAGATGCATCAATGAGCAGAATTTTTCAAAAATGTGGATATTACAAGAGTGTTGAAAAAAAACGGTATCCGGGGCACAATACAGAAAATCTTTTACAACAAAAGTTGTAGCAAATTGTGCCCTTAACACAACGGTCTGTGACTATTTTGCTCCCAGATGCATCAATGAGCAGAATTTTTCAAAAATGTGGAAATTACAAGAGTGTTGAAAAAAACGGTATCCGGAGCACAATACAGAAAAACTTTTACTACAAAAGTTGTAGCAAATTGTGCCCTTAACACAACGGTCTGTAACTATTTTGCTCCCAGATGCATCAATGAGCAGAATTTTTCAAAAATGTGGAAATTACAAGAGTGTTGAAAGAAAACGGTATCCGGAGCACAATACAGAAAAACTTTTACTACAAAAGTTGTAGCAAATTGTACCCTTAACACAATGGTCTGTAACTTTTTTGCTCCCAGATGCATCAATGAGCAGAATTTTTCAAAAATGTGGAAATTACAAGAGTGTTGAAAAAAAACGGTATCCGGGGCACAATACAGAAAATCTTTTACAACAAAAGTTGTAGCAAATTGTGCCCTTAACACAACGGTCTGTAACTATTTTGCTCCCAGATGTATCAATGAGCAGAATTTTTCAAAAATGTGGAAATTACAAGAGTGTTGAAAAAAACGGTATCCGGAGCACAATACAGAAAAACTTTTACTACAAAAGTTGTAGCAAATTGTGCCCTTAACACAACGGTCTGTAACTATTTTGCTCCCAGATGCATCAATGAGCAGAATTTTTCAAAAATGTGGAAATTACAAGAGTGTTGAAAAAAAACGGTATCCGGAGCACAATACAGAAAAACTTTTACTACAAAAGTTGTAGCAAATTGTACCCTTAACACAATGGTCTGTAACTTTTTTGCTCCCAGATGCATCAATGAGCAGAATTTTTCAAAAATGTGGAAATTACAAGAGTGTTGAAAAAAAACGGTATCCGGAGCACAATACAGAAAAACTTTTACTACAAAAGTTGTAGCAAATTGTACCCTTAACACAATGGTCTGTAACTTTTTTGCTCCCAGATGCATCAATGAGCAGAATTTTTCAAAAATGTGGAAATTACAAGAGTGTTGAAAAAAAACGGTATCCGGGGCACAATACAGAAAATCTTTTACAACAAAAGTTGTAGCAAATTGTGCCCTTAACACAACGGTCTGTGACTATTTTGCTCCCAGATGCATCAATGAGCAGAATTTTTTAAAAATGTGGAAATTACAAGAGTGTTGAAAAAAAACGGTATCCGGAGCACAATACAGAAAAACTTTTACTACAAAAGTTGTAGCAAATTGTACCCTTAACACAATGGTCTGAACTATTTTGCTCCCAGATGCATCAATGAGCAGAATTTTTCAAAAATGTGGAAATTACAAGAGTGTTGAAAAAAAACGGTATCCGGAGCACAATACAGAAAAACTTTTACTACAAAAGTTGTAGCAAATTGTACCCTTAACACAATGGTCTGTAACTTTTTTGCTCCCAGATGCATCAATGAGCAGAATTTTTCAAAAATGTGGAAATTACAAGAGTGTTGAAAAAAAACGGTATCCGGAGCACAATACAGAAAAACTTTTACTACAAAAGTTGTAGCAAATTGTACCGTTAACACAATGGTCTGTAACTTTTTTGCTCCCAGATGCATGAATGAGCAGAATTTTTCAAAAATGTGGAAATTACAAGAGTGTTGAAAAAAAACGGTATCCGGGGCACAATACAGAAAAACTTTTACTACAAAAGTTGTAGCAAATTGTACCCTTAACACAATGGTCTGTAACTTTTTTGCTCCCAGATGCATCAATGAGCAGAATTTTTCAAAAATGTGGATATTACAAGAGTGTTGAAAAAAAACGGTATCCGGGGCACAATACAGAAAATCTTTTACAACAAAACTTGTAGCAAATTGTGCCCTTAACACAACGGTCTGTGACTATTTTGCTCCCAGATGCATCAATGAGCAGAATTTTTCAAAAATGTGGAAATTACAAGAGTGTTGAAAAAAACGGTATCCGGAGCACAATACAGAAAAACTTTTACTACAAAAGTTGTAGCAAATTGTGCCCTTAACACAACGGTCTGTAACTATTTTGCTCCCAGATGCATCAATGAGCAGAATTTTTCAAAAATGTGGAAATTACAAGAGTGTTGAAAAAAAACGGTATCCGGAGCACAATACAGAAAATCTTTTACAACAAAAGTTGTAGCAAATTGTGCCCTTAACACAACGGTCTGTAACTATTTTGCTCCCAGATGCATCAATGAGCAGAATTTTTCAAAAATGTGGAAATTACAAGAGTGTTGAAAAAAAACGGTATCCGGAGCACAATACAGAAAATCTTTTACAACAAAAGTTGTAGCAAATTGTGCCCTTAACACAACGGTCTGTAACTATTTTGCTCCCAGATGCATCAATGAGCAGAATTTTTCAAAAATGTGGAAATTACAAGAGTGTTGAAAAAAAACGGTATCCGGAGCACAATACAGAAAATCTTTTACAACAAAAGTTGTAGCAAATTGTGCCCTTAACACAACGGTCTGTAACTATTTTGCTCCCAGATGCATCAATGAGCAGAATTTTTCAAAAATGTGGAAATTACAAGAGTGTTGAAAAAAAACGGTATCCGGAGCACAATACAGAAAATCTTTTACAACAAAAGTTGTAGCAAATTGTGCCCTTAACACAACGGTCTGTAACTATTTTGCTCCCAGATGCATCAATGAGCAGAATTTTTCAAAAATGTGGAAATTACAAGAGTGTTGAAAAAAAACGGTATCCGGAGCACAATACAGAAAATCTTTTACAACAAAAGTTGTAGCAAATTGTGCCCTTAACACAACGGTCTGTAACTATTTTGCTCCCAGATGCATGAATGAGCAGAATTTTTCAAAAATGTGGAAATTACAAGAGTGTTGAAAAAAAACGGTATCCGGAGCACAATACAGAAAAACTTTTACTACAAAAGTTGTAGCAAATTGTACCCTTAACACAATGGTCTGAACTATTTTGCTCCCAGATGCATCAATGAGCAGAATTTTTCAAAAATGTGGAAATTACAAGAGTGTTGAAAAAAAACGGTATCCGGAGCACAATACAGAAAAACTTTTACTACAAAAGTTGTAGCAAATTGTACCCTTAACACAATGGTCTGTAACTTTTTTGCTCCCAGATGCATCAATGAGCAGAATTTTTCAAAAATGTGGAAATTACAAGAGTGTTGAAAAAAAACGGTATCCGGAGCACAATACAGAAAAACTTTTACTACAAAAGTTGTAGCAAATTGTACCGTTAACACAATGGTCTGTAACTTTTTTGCTCCCAGATGCATGAATGAGCAGAATTTTTCAAAAATGTGGAAATTACAAGAGTGTTGAAAAAAAACGGTATCCGGGGCACAATACAGAAAAACTTTTACTACAAAAGTTGTAGCAAATTGTACCCTTAACACAATGGTCTGTAACTTTTTTGCTCCCAGATGCATCAATGAGCAGAATTTTTCAAAAATGTGGATATTACAAGAGTGTTGAAAAAAAACGGTATCCGGGGCACAATACAGAAAATCTTTTACAACAAAAGTTGTAGCAAATTGTGCCCTTAACACAACGGTCTGTGACTATTTTGCTCCCAGATGCATCAATGAGCAGAATTTTTCAAAAATGTGGAAATTACAAGAGTGTTGAAAAAAACGGTATCCGGAGCACAATACAGAAAAACTTTTACTACAAAAGTTGTAGCAAATTGTGCCCTTAACACAACGGTCTGTAACTATTTTGCTCCCAGATGCATCAATGAGCAGAATTTTTCAAAAATTTGGAAATTACAAGAGTGTTGAAAAAAAACGGTATCCGGAGCACAATACAGAAAAACTTTTACTACAAAAGTTGTAGCAAATTGTACCCTTAACACAATGGTCTGTAACTTTTTTGCTCCCAGATGCATCAATGAGCAGAATTTTTCAAAAATGTGGAAATTACAAGAGTGTTGAAAAAAAACGGTATCCGGAGCACAATACAGAAAAACTTTTACTACAAAAGTTGTAGCAAATTGTACCGTTAACACAATGGTCTGTAACTTTTTTGCTCCCAGATGCATGAATGAGCAGAATTTTTCAAAAATGTGGAAATTACAAGAGTGTTGAAAAAAAACGGTATCCGGGGCACAATACAGAAAAACTTTTACTACAAAAGTTGTAGCAAATTGTACCCTTAACACAATGGTCTGTAACTTTTTTGCTCCCAGATGCATCAATGAGCAGAATTTTTCAAAAATGTGGATATTACAAGAGTGTTGAAAAAAAACGGTATCCGGGGCACAATACAGAAAATCTTTTACAACAAAAGTTGTAGCAAATTGTGCCCTTAACACAACGGTCTGTGACTATTTTGCTCCCAGATGCATCAATGAGCAGAATTTTTCAAAAATGTGGAAATTACAAGAGTGTTGAAAAAAAACGGTATCCGGGGCACAATACAGAAAAACTTTTACTACAAAAGTTGTAGCAAATTGTACCCTTAACACAATGGTCTGTAACTTTTTTGCTCCCAGATGCATCAATGAGCAGAATTTTTCAAAAATGTGGATATTACAAGAGTGTTGAAAAAAAACGGTATCCGGGGCACAATACAGAAAATCTTTTACAACAAAAGTTGTAGCAAATTGTGCCCTTAACACAACGGTCTGTGACTATTTTGCTCCCAGATGCATCAATGAGCAGAATTTTTCAAAAATGTGGAAATTACAAGAGTGTTGAAAAAAACGGTATCCGGAGCACAATACAGAAAAACTTTTACTACAAAAGTTGTAGCAAATTGTGCCCTTAACACAACGGTCTGTAACTATTTTGCTCCCAGATGCATCAATGAGCAGAATTTTTCAAAAATGTGGAAATTACAAGAGTGTTGAAAAAAAACGGTATCCGGAGCACAATACAGAAAAACTTTTACTACAAAAGTTGTAGCAAATTGTACCCTTAACACAATGGTCTGTAACTTTTTTGCTCCCAGATGCATCAATGAGCAGAATTTTTCAAAAATGTGGATATTACAAGAGTGTTGAAAAAAAACGGTATCCGGGGCACAATACAGAAAATCTTTTACAACAAAAGTTGTAGCAAATTGTGCCCTTAACACAACGGTCTGTGACTATTTTGCTCCCAGATGCATCAATGAGCAGAATTTTTCAAAAATGTGGAAATTACAAGAGTGTTGAAAAAAACGGTATCCGGAGCACAATACAGAAAAACTTTTACTACAAAAGTTGTAGCAAATTGTGCCCTTAACACAACGGTCTGTAACTATTTTGCTCCCAGATGCATCAATGAGCAGAATTTTTCAAAAATGTGGAAATTACAAGAGTGTTGAAAAAAAACGGTATCCGGAGCACAATACAGAAAAACTTTTACTACAAAAGTTGTAGCAAATTGTACCCTTAACACAATGGTCTGTAACTTTTTTGCTCCCAGATGCATCAATGAGCAGAATTTTTCAAAAATGTGGAAATTACAAGAGTGTTGAAAAAAAACGGTATCCGGAGCACAATACAGAAAAACTTTTACTACAAAAGTTGTAGCAAATTGTACCGTTAACACAATGGTCTGTAACTTTTTTGCTCCCAGATGCATGAATGAGCAGAATTTTTCAAAAATGTGGAAATTACAAGAGTGTTGAAAAAAAACGGTATCCGGGGCACAATACAGAAAAACTTTTACTACAAAAGTTGTAGCAAATTGTACCCTTAACACAATGGTCTGTAACTTTTTTGCTCCCAGATGCATCAATGAGCAGAATTTTTCAAAAATGTGGATATTACAAGAGTGTTGAAAAAAAACGGTATCCGGGGCACAATACAGAAAATCTTTTACAACAAAAGTTGTAGCAAATTGTGCCCTTAACACAACGGTCTGTGACTATTTTGCTCCCAGATGCATCAATGAGCAGAATTTTTCAAAAATGTGGAAATTACAAGAGTGTTGAAAAAAAACGGTATCCGGGGCACAATACAGAAAAACTTTTACTACAAAAGTTGTAGCAAATTGTACCCTTAACACAATGGTCTGTAACTTTTTTGCTCCCAGATGCATCAATGAGCAGAATTTTTCAAAAATGTGGATATTACAAGAGTGTTGAAAAAAAACGGTATCCGGGGCACAATACAGAAAATCTTTTACAACAAAAGTTGTAGCAAATTGTGCCCTTAACACAACGGTCTGTGACTATTTTGCTCCCAGATGCATCAATGAGCAGAATTTTTCAAAAATGTGGAAATTACAAGAGTGTTGAAAAAAACGGTATCCGGAGCACAATACAGAAAAACTTTTACTACAAAAGTTGTAGCAAATTGTGCCCTTAACACAACGGTCTGTAACTATTTTGCTCCCAGATGCATCAATGAGCAGAATTTTTCAAAAATGTGGAAATTACAAGAGTGTTGAAAAAAAACGGTATCCGGAGCACAATACAGAAAAACTTTTACTACAAAAGTTGTAGCAAATTGTACCCTTAACACAATGGTCTGTAACTTTTTTGCTCCCAGATGCATCAATGAGCAGAATTTTTCAAAAATGTGGAAATTACAAGAGTGTTGAAAAAAAACGGTATCCGGAGCACAATACAGAAAAACTTTTACTACAAAAGTTGTAGCAAATTGTACCGTTAACACAATGGTCTGTAACTTTTTTGCTCCCAGATGCATGAATGAGCAGAATTTTTCAAAAATGTGGAAATTACAAGAGTGTTGAAAAAAAACGGTATCCGGGGCACAATACAGAAAAACTTTTACTACAAAAGTTGTAGCAAATTGTACCCTTAACACAATGGTCTGTAACTTTTTTGCTCCCAGATGCATCAATGAGCAGAATTTTTCAAAAATGTGGATATTACAAGAGTGTTGAAAAAAAACGGTATCCGGGGCACAATACAGAAAATCTTTTACAACAAAAGTTGTAGCAAATTGTGCCCTTAACACAACGGTCTGTGACTATTTTGCTCCCAGATGCATCAATGAGCAGAATTTTTCAAAAATGTGGAAATTACAAGAGTGTTGAAAAAAACGGTATCCGGAGCACAATACAGAAAAACTTTTACTACAAAAGTTGTAGCAAATTGTGCCCTTAACACAACGGTCTGTAACTATTTTGCTCCCAGATGCATCAATGAGCAGAATTTTTCAAAAATGTGGAAATTACAAGAGTGTTGAAAAAAACGGTATCCGGAGCACAATACAGAAAAACTTTTACTACAAAAGTTGTAGCAAATTGTGCCCTTAACACAACGGTCTGTGACTATTTTGCTCCCGGATGCATCAATGAGCAGAATTTTTCAAAAATGTGGAAATTACAAGAGTGTTGAAAAAAAACGGTATCCGGAGCACAATACAGAAAAACTTTTACTACAAAAGTTGTAGCAAATTGTACCGTTAACACAATGGTCTGTAACTTTTTTGCTCCCAGATGCATGAATGAGCAGAATTTTTCAAAAATGTGGAAATTACAAGAGTGTTGAAAAAAAACGGTATCCGGAGCACAATACAGAAAAACTTTTACTACAAAAGTTGTAGCAAATTGTGCCCTTAACACAACGGTCTGTAACTATTTTGCTCCCAGATGCATCAATGAGCAGAATTTTTCAAAAATGTGGAAATTACAAGAGTGTTGAAAAAAACGGTATCCGGAGCACAATACAGAAAAACTTTTACTACAAAAGTTGTAGCAAATTGTGCCCTTAACACAACGGTCTGTAACTATTTTGCTCCCAGATGCATCAATGAGCAGAATTTTTCAAAAATGTGGAAATTACAAGAGTGTTGAAAAAAAACGGTATCCGGAGCACAATACAGAAAAACTTTTACTACAAAAGTTGTAGCAAATTGTACCCTTAACACAATGGTCTGTAACTTTTTTGCTCCCAGATGCATCAATGAGCAGAATTTTTCAAAAATGTGGAAATTACAAGAGTGTTGAAAAAAAACGGTATCCGGAGCACAATACAGAAAAACTTTTACTACAAAAGTTGTAGCAAATTGTACCCTTAACACAATGGTCTGTAACTTTTTTGCTCCCAGATGCATCAATGAGCAGAATTTTTCAAAAATGTGGAAATTACAAGAGTGTTGAAAAAAAACGGTATCCGGGGCACAATACAGAAAATCTTTTACAACAAAAGTTGTAGCAAATTGTGCCCTTAACACAACGGTCTGTGACTATTTTGCTCCCGGATGCATCAATGAGCAGAATTTTTCAAAAATGTGGAAATTACAAGAGTGTTGAAAAAAACGGTATCCGGAGCACAATACAGAAAAACTTTTACTACAAAAGTTGTAGCAAATTGTGCCCTTAACACAACGGTCTGTAACTATTTTGCTCCCAGATGCATCAATGAGCAGAATTTTTCAAAAATGTGGAAATTACAAGAGTGTTGAAAAAAAACGGTATCCGGAGCACAATACAGAAAAACTTTTACTACAAAAGTTGTAGCAAATTGTACCCTTAACACAATGGTCTGTAACTTTTTTGCTCCCAGATGCATCAATGAGCAGAATTTTTCAAAAATGTGGAAATTAAAAGAGTGTTGAAAAAAACGGTATCCGGAGCACAATACAGAAAAACTTTTACTACAAAAGTTGTAGCAAATTGTGCCCTTAACACAACGGTCTGTAACTATTTTGCTCCCAGATGCATCAATGAGCAGAATTTTTCAAAAATGTGGAAATTACAAGAGTGTTGAAAAAAAACGGTATCCGGAGCACAATACAGAAAAACTTTTACAACAAAAGTTGTAGCAAATTGTGCCCTTAACACAACGGTCTGTGACTATTTTGCTCCCAGATGCATCAATGAGCAGAATTTTTCAAAAATGTGGAAATTACAAGAGTGTTGAAAAAAAACGGTATCCGGAGCACAATACAGAAAAACTTTTACTACAAAAGTTGTAGCAAATTGTACCGTTAACACAATGGTCTGTAACTTTTTTGCTCCCAGATGCATCAATGAGCAGAATTTTTCAAAAATGTGGATATTACAAGAGTGTTGAAAAAAAACGGTATCCGGGGCACAATACAGAAAATCTTTTACAACAAAAGTTGTAGCAAATTGTGCCCTTAACACAACGGTCTGTGACTATTTTGCTCCCAGATGCATCAATGAGCAGAATTTTTCAAAAATGTGGAAATTACAAGAGTGTTGAAAAAAACGGTATCCGGAGCACAATACAGAAAAACTTTTACTACAAAAGTTGTAGCAAATTGTGCCCTTAACACAACGGTCTGTAACTATTTTGCTCCCAGATGCATCAATGAGCAGAATTTTTCAAAAATGTGGAAATTACAAGAGTGTTGAAAAAAAACGGTATCCGGAGCACAATACAGAAAAACTTTTACTACAAAAGTTGTAGCAAATTGTACCCTTAACACAATGGTCTGTAACTTTTTTGCTCCCAGATGCATCAATGAGCAGAATTTTTCAAAAATGTGGAAATTAAAAGAGTGTTGAAAAAAACGGTATCCGGAGCACAATACAGAAAAACTTTTACTACAAAAGTTGTAGCAAATTGTGCCCTTAACACAACGGTCTGTAACTATTTTGCTCCCAGATGCATCAATGAGCAGAATTTTTCAAAAATGTGGAAATTACAAGAGTGTTGAAAAAAAACGGTATCCGGAGCACAATACAGAAAAACTTTTACTACAAAAGTTGTAGCAAATTGTACCCTTAACACAATGGTCTGTAACTTTTTTGCTCCCAGATGCATCAATGAGCAGAATTTTTCAAAAATGTGGAAATTACAAGAGTGTTGAAAAAAAACGGTATCCGGAGCACAATACAGAAAAACTTTTACTACAAAAGTTGTAGCAAATTGTACCGTTAACACAATGGTCTGTAACTTTTTTGCTCCCAGATGCATGAATGAGCAGAATTTTTCAAAAATGTGGAAATTACAAGAGTGTTGAAAAAAAACGGTATCCGGGGCACAATACAGAAAAACTTTTACTACAAAAGTTGTAGCAAATTGTACCCTTAACACAATGGTCTGTAACTTTTTTGCTCCCAGATGCATCAATGAGCAGAATTTTTCAAAAATGTGGATATTACAAGAGTGTTGAAAAAAAACGGTATCCGGGGCACAATACAGAAAATCTTTTACAACAAAAGTTGTAGCAAATTGTGCCCTTAACACAACGGTCTGTGACTATTTTGCTCCCAGATGCATCAATGAGCAGAATTTTTCAAAAATGTGGAAATTACAAGAGTGTTGAAAAAAACGGTATCCGGAGCACAATACAGAAAAACTTTTACTACAAAAGTTGTAGCAAATTGTGCCCTTAACACAACGGTCTGTAACTATTTTGCTCCCAGATGCATCAATGAGCAGAATTTTTCAAAAATGTGGAAATTACAAGAGTGTTGAAAAAAAACGGTATCCGGAGCACAATACAGAAAAACTTTTACTACAAAAGTTGTAGCAAATTGTACCGTTAACACAATGGTCTGTAACTTTTTTGCTCCCAGATGCATGAATGAGCAGAATTTTTCAAAAATGTGGAAATTACAAGAGTGTTGAAAAAAAACGGTATCCGGGGCACAATACAGAAAAACTTTTACTACAAAAGTTGTAGCAAATTGTACCCTTAACACAATGGTCTGTAACTTTTTTGCTCCCAGATGCATCAATGAGCAGAATTTTTCAAAAATGTGGAAATTACAAGAGTGTTGAAAAAAAACGGTATCCGGAGCACAATACAGAAAAACTTTTACTACAAAAGTTGTAGCAAATTGTACCCTTAACACAATGGTCAGTAACTTTTTTGCTCCCAGATGCATCAATGAGCAGAATTTTTCAAAAATGTGGATATTACAAGAGTGTTGAAAAAAAACGGTATCCGGGGCACAATACAGAAAATCTTTTACAACAAAAGTTGTAGCAAATTGTGCCCTTAACACAACGGTCTGTGACTATTTTGCTCCCAGATGCATCAATGAGCAGAATTTTTCAAAAATGTGGAAATTACAAGAGTGTTGAAAAAAACGGTATCCGGAGCACAATACAGAAAAACTTTTACTACAAAAGTTGTAGCAAATTGTGCCCTTAACACAACGGTCTGTAACTATTTTGCTCCCAGATGCATCAATGAGCAGAATTTTTCAAAAATGTGGAAATTACAAGAGTGTTGAAAAAAAACGGTATCCGGAGCACAATACAGAAAAACTTTTACTACAAAAGTTGTAGCAAATTGTACCCTTAACACAATGGTCTGTAACTTTTTTGCTCCCAGATGCATCAATGAGCAGAATTTTTCAAAAATGTGGAAATTACAAGAGTGTTGAAAAAAAACGGTATCCGGAGCACAATACAGAAAAACTTTTACTACAAAAGTTGTAGCAAATTGTACCCTTAACACAATGGTCTGTAACTTTTTTGCTCCCAGATGCATCAATGAGCAGAATTTTTCAAAAATGTGGATATTACAAGAGTGTTGAAAAAAAACGGTATCCGGGGCACAATACAGAAAATCTTTTACAACAAAAGTTGTAGCAAATTGTGCCCTTAACACAACGGTCTGTGACTATTTTGCTCCCAGATGCATCAATGAGCAGAATTTTTCAAAAATGTGGAAATTACAAGAGTGTTGAAAAAAACGGTATCCGGAGCACAATACAGAAAAACTTTTACTACAAAAGTTGTAGCAAATTGTGCCCTTAACACAACGGTCTGTAACTATTTTGCTCCCAGATGCATCAATGAGCAGAATTTTTCAAAAATGTGGAAATTACAAGAGTGTTGAAAAAAAACGGTATCCGGAGCACAATACAGAAAAACTTTTACTACAAAAGTTGTAGCAAATTGTACCCTTAACACAATGGTCTGTAACTTTTTTGCTCCCAGATGCATCAATGAGCAGAATTTTTCAAAAATGTGGAAATTACAAGAGTGTTGAAAAAAAACGGTATCCGGAGCACAATACAGAAAAACTTTTACTACAAAAGTTGTAGCAAATTGTACCCTTAACACAATGGTCTGTAACTTTTTTGCTCCCAGATGCATCAATGAGCAGAATTTTTCAAAAATGTGGAAATTACAAGAGTGTTGAAAAAAAACGGTATCCGGGGCACAATACAGAAAATCTTTTACAACAAAAGTTGTAGCAAATTGTGCCCTTAACACAACGGTCTGTGACTATTTTGCTCCCGGATGCATCAATGAGCAGAATTTTTCAAAAATGTGGAAATTACAAGAGTGTTGAAAAAAAACGGTATCCGGAGCACAATACAGAAAAACTTTTACTACAAAAGTTGTAGCAAATTGTACCCTTAACACAATGGTCTGTAACTTTTTTGCTCCCAGATGCATCAATGAGCAGAATTTTTCAAAAATGTGGAAATTACAAGAGTGTTGAAAAAAAACGGTATCCGGAGCACAATACAGAAAAACTTTTACTACAAAAGTTGTAGCAAATTGTACCCTTAACACAATGGTCTGTAACTTTTTTGCTCCCAGATGCATCAATGAGCAGAATTTTTCAAAAATGTGGAAATTACAAGAGTGTTGAAAAAAAACGGTATCCGGGGCACAATACAGAAAATCTTTTACAACAAAAGTTGTAGCAAATTGTGCCCTTAACACAACGGTCTGTGACTATTTTGCTCCCAGATGCATCAATGAGCAGAATTTTTCAAAAATGTGGAAATTACAAGAGTGTTGAAAAAAACGGTATCCGGAGCACAATACAGAAAAACTTTTACTACAAAAGTTGTAGCAAATTGTGCCCTTAACACAACGGTCTGTAACTATTTTGCTCCCAGATGCATCAATGAGCAGAATTTTTCAAAAATGTGGAAATTACAAGAGTGTTGAAAAAAAACGGTATCCGGAGCACAATACAGAAAAACTTTTACTACAAAAGTTGTAGCAAATTGTACCCTTAACACAATGGTCTGTAACTTTTTTGCTCCCAGATGCATCAATGAGCAGAATTTTTCAAAAATGTGGAAATTACAAGAGTGTTGAAAAAAACGGTATCCGGAGCACAATACAGAAAAACTTTTACTACAAAAGTTGTAGCAAATTGTGCCCTTAACACAACGGTCTGTAACTATTTTGCTCCCAGATGCATCAATGAGCAGAATTTTTCAAAAATGTGGAAATTACAAGAGTGTTGAAAAAAAACGGTATCCGGAGCATAATACAGAAAAACTTTTACTACAAAAGTTGTAGCAAATTGTACCCTTAACACAATGGTCTGTAACTTTTTTGCTCCCAGATGCATCAATGAGCAGAATTTTTCAAAAATGTGGAAATTACAAGAGTGTTGAAAAAAAACGGTATCCGGAGCACAATACAGAAAAACTTTTACTACAAAAGTTGTAGCAAATTGTACCGTTAACACAATGGTCTGTAACTTTTTTGCTCCCAGATGCATGAATGAGCAGAATTTTTCAAAAATGTGGAAATTACAAGAGTGTTGAAAAAAAACGGTATCCGGGGCACAATACAGAAAAACTTTTACTACAAAAGTTGTAGCAAATTGTACCCTTAACACAATGGTCTGTAACTTTTTTGCTCCCAGATGCATCAATGAGCAGAATTTTTCAAAAATGTGGATATTACAAGAGTGTTGAAAAAAAACGGTATCCGGGGCACAATACAGAAAATCTTTTACAACAAAAGTTGTAGCAAATTGTGCCCTTAACACAACGGTCTGTGACTATTTTGCTCCCAGATGCATCAATGAGCAGAATTTTTCAAAAATGTGGAAATTACAAGAGTGTTGAAAAAAACGGTATCCGGAGCACAATACAGAAAAACTTTTACTACAAAAGTTGTAGCAAATTGTGCCCTTAACACAACGGTCTGTAACTATTTTGCTCCCAGATGCATCAATGAGCAGAATTTTTCAAAAATGTGGAAATTACAAGAGTGTTGAAAAAAAACGGTATCCGGAGCACAATACAGAAAAACTTTTACTACAAAAGTTGTAGCAAATTGTACCCTTAACACAATGGTCTGTAACTTTTTTGCTCCCAGATGCATCAATGAGCAGAATTTTTCAAAAATGTGGAAATTACAAGAGTGTTGAAAAAAAACGGTATCCGGAGCACAATACAGAAAAACTTTTACTACAAAAGTTGTAGCAAATTGTACCCTTAACACAATGGTCTGTAACTTTTTTGCTCCCAGATGCATCAATGAGCAGAATTTTTCAAAAATGTGGAAATTACAAGAGTGTTGAAAAAAAACGGTATCCGGGGCACAATACAGAAAATCTTTTACAACAAAAGTTGTAGCAAATTGTGCCCTTAACACAACGGTCTGTGACTATTTTGCTCCCAGATGCATCAATGAGCAGAATTTTTCAAAAATGTGGAAATTACAAGAGTGTTGAAAAAAAACGGTATCCGGAGCACAATACAGAAAAACTTTTACTACAAAAGTTGTAGCAAATTGTACCGTTAACACAATGGTCTGTAACTTTTTTGCTCCCAGATGCATGAATGAGCAGAATTTTTCAAAAATGTGGAAATTACAAGAGTGTTGAAAAAAAACGGTATCCGGGGCACAATACAGAAAAACTTTTACTACAAAAGTTGTAGCAAATTGTACCCTTAACACAATGGTCTGTAACTTTTTTGCTCCCAGATGCATCAATGAGCAGAATTTTTCAAAAATGTGGATATTACAAGAGTGTTGAAAAAAAACGGTATCCGGGGCACAATACAGAAAATCTTTTACAACAAAAGTTGTAGCAAATTGTGCCCTTAACACAACGGTCTGTGACTATTTTGCTCCCAGATGCATCAATGAGCAGAATTTTTCAAAAATGTGGAAATTACAAGAGTGTTGAAAAAAACGGTATCCGGAGCACAATACAGAAAAACTTTTACTACAAAAGTTGTAGCAAATTGTGCCCTTAACACAACGGTCTGTAACTATTTTGCTCCCAGATGCATCAATGAGCAGAATTTTTCAAAAATGTGGAAATTACAAGAGTGTTGAAAAAAAACGGTATCCGGGGCACAATACAGAAAATCTTTTACAACAAAAGTTGTAGCAAATTGTGCCCTTAACACAACGGTCTGTGACTATTTTGCTCCCAGATGCATCAATGAGCAGAATTTTTCAAAAATGTGGAAATTACAAGAGTGTTGAAAAAAAACGGTATCCGGAGCACAATACAGAAAAACTTTTACTACAAAAGTTGTAGCAAATTGTACCGTTAACACAATGGTCTGTAACTTTTTTGCTCCCAGATGCATGAATGAGCAGAATTTTTCAAAAATGTGGAAATTACAAGAGTGTTGAAAAAAAACGGTATCCGGGGCACAATACAGAAAAACTTTTACTACAAAAGTTGTAGCAAATTGTACCCTTAACACAATGGTCTGTAACTTTTTTGCTCCCAGATGCATCAATGAGCAGAATTTTTCAAAAATGTGGATATTACAAGAGTGTTGAAAAAAAACGGTATCCGGGGCACAATACAGAAAATCTTTTACAACAAAAGTTGTAGCAAATTGTGCCCTTAACACAACGGTCTGTGACTATTTTGCTCCCAGATGCATCAATGAGCAGAATTTTTCAAAAATGTGGAAATTACAAGAGTGTTGAAAAAAACGGTATCCGGAGCACAATACAGAAAAACTTTTACTACAAAAGTTGTAGCAAATTGTGCCCTTAACACAACGGTCTGTAACTATTTTGCTCCCAGATGCATCAATGAGCAGAATTTTTCAAAAATGTGGAAATTACAAGAGTGTTGAAAAAAAACGGTATCCGGAGCACAATACAGAAAAACTTTTACTACAAAAGTTGTAGCAAATTGTACCGTTAACACAATGGTCTGTAACTTTTTTGCTCCCAGATGCATGAATGAGCAGAATTTTTCAAAAATGTGGAAATTACAAGAGTGTTGAAAAAAAACGGTATCCGGGGCACAATACAGAAAAACTTTTACTACAAAAGTTGTAGCAAATTGTACCCTTAACACAATGGTCTGTAACTTTTTTGCTCCCAGATGCATCAATGAGCAGAATTTTTCAAAAATGTGGATATTACAAGAGTGTTGAAAAAAAACGGTATCCGGGGCACAATACAGAAAATCTTTTACAACAAAAGTTGTAGCAAATTGTGCCCTTAACACAACGGTCTGTGACTATTTTGCTCCCAGATGCATCAATGAGCAGAATTTTTCAAAAATGTGGAAATTACAAGAGTGTTGAAAAAAAACGGTATCCGGAGCACAATACAGAAAAACTTTTACTACAAAAGTTGTAGCAAATTGTACCCTTAACACAATGGTCTGTAACTTTTTTGCTCCCAGATGCATCAATGAGCAGAATTTTTCAAAAATGTGGAAATTACAAGAGTGTTGAAAAAAAACGGTATCCGGAGCACAATACAGAAAAACTTTTACTACAAAAGTTGTAGCAAATTGTACCCTTAACACAATGGTCTGTAACTTTTTTGCTCCCAGATGCATCAATGAGCAGAATTTTTCAAAAATGTGGAAATTACAAGAGTGTTGAAAAAAAACGGTATCCGGAGCACAATACAGAAAAACTTTTACTACAAAAGTTGTAGCAAATTGTACCCTTAACACAATGGTCTGTAACTTTTTTGCTCCCAGATGCATCAATGAGCAGAATTTTTCAAAAATGTGGAAATTACAAGAGTGTTGAAAAAAAACGGTATCCGGGGCACAATACAGAAAATCTTTTACAACAAAAGTTGTAGCAAATTGTGCCCTTAACACAACGGTCTGTGACTATTTTGCTCCCAGATGCATCAATGAGCAGAATTTTTCAAAAATGTGGAAATTACAAGAGTGTTGAAAAAAAACGGTATCCGGAGCACAATACAGAAAAACTTTTACTACAAAAGTTGTAGCAAATTGTACCCTTAACACAATGGTCTGTAACTTTTTTGCTCCCAGATGCATCAATGAGCAGAATTTTTCAAAAATGTGGAAATTACAAGAGTGTTGAAAAAAAACGGTATCCGGAGCACAATACAGAAAAACTTTTACTACAAAAGTTGTAGCAAATTGTACCCTTAACACAATGGTCTGTAACTTTTTTGCTCCCAGATGCATCAATGAGCAGAATTTTTCAAAAATGTGGAAATTACAAGAGTGTTGAAAAAAAACGGTATCCGGGGCACAATACAGAAAATCTTTTACAACAAAAGTTGTAGCAAATTGTGCCCTTAACACAACGGTCTGTGACTATTTTGCTCCCAGATGCATCAATGAGCAGAATTTTTCAAAAATGTGGAAATTACAAGAGTGTTGAAAAAAAACGGTATCCGGAGCACAATACAGAAAAACTTTTACTACAAAAGTTGTAGCAAATTGTACCCTTAACACAATGGTCTGTAACTTTTTTGCTCCCAGATGCATCAATGAGCAGAATTTTTCAAAAATGTGGAAATTACAAGAGTGTTGAAAAAAAACGGTATCCGGAGCACAATACAGAAAATCTTTTACAACAAAAGTTGTAGCAAATTGTGCCCTTAACACAACGGTCTGTAACTATTTTGCTCCCAGATGCATGAATGAGCAGAATTTTTCAAAAATGTGGAAATTACAAGAGTGTTGAAAAAAAACGGTATCCGGAGCACAATACAGAAAAACTTTTACTACAAAAGTTGTAGCAAATTGTACCCTTAACACAATGGTCTGTAACTTTTTTGCTCCCAGATGCATCAATGAGCAGAATTTTTCAAAAATGTGGAAATTACAAGAGTGTTGAAAAAAAACGGTATCCGGAGCACAATACAGAAAAACTTTTACTACAAAAGTTGTAGCAAATTGTACCCTTAACACAATGGTCTGTAACTTTTTTGCTCCCAGATGCATCAATGAGCAGAATTTTTCAAAAATGTGGAAATTACAAGAGTGTTGAAAAAAAACGGTATCCGGAGCACAATACAGAAAATCTTTTACAACAAAAGTTGTAGCAAATTGTGCCCTTAACACAACGGTCTGTAACTATTTTGCTCCCAGATGCATGAATGAGCAGAATTTTTCAAAAATGTGGAAATTACAAGAGTGTTGAAAAAAAACGGTATCCGGAGCACAATACAGAAAAACTTTTACTACAAAAGTTGTAGCAAATTGTACCCTTAACACAATGGTCTGTAACTTTTTTGCTCCCAGATGCATCAATGAGCAGAATTTTTCAAAAATGTGGAAATTACAAGAGTGTTGAAAAAAAACGGTATCCGGAGCACAATACAGAAAAACTTTTACTACAAAAGTTGTAGCAAATTGTACCGTTAACACAATGGTCTGTAACTTTTTTGCTCCCAGATGCATGAATGAGCAGAATTTTTCAAAAATGTGGAAATTACAAGAGTGTTGAAAAAAAACGGTATCCGGGGCACAATACAGAAAAACTTTTACTACAAAAGTTGTAGCAAATTGTACCCTTAACACAATGGTCTGTAACTTTTTTGCTCCCAGATGCATCAATGAGCAGAATTTTTCAAAAATGTGGATATTACAAGAGTGTTGAAAAAAAACGGTATCCGGGGCACAATACAGAAAATCTTTTACAACAAAAGTTGTAGCAAATTGTGCCCTTAACACAACGGTCTGTGACTATTTTGCTCCCAGATGCATCAATGAGCAGAATTTTTCAAAAATGTGGAAATTACAAGAGTGTTGAAAAAAAACGGTATCCGGAGCACAATACAGAAAAACTTTTACTACAAAAGTTGTAGCAAATTGTACCCTTAACACAATGGTCTGTAACTATTTTGCTCCCAGATGCATCAATGAGCAGAATTTTTCAAAAATGTGGAAATTACTTGAGTGTTGAAAAAAAACGGTATCCGGAGCACAATACAGAAAAACTTTTACTACAAAAGTTGTAGCAAATTGTACCCTTAACACAATGGTCTGTAACTTTTTTGCTCCCAGATGCATCAATGAGCGGAATTTTTCAAAAATGTGGAAATTACAAGAGTGTTGAAAAAAAACGGTATCCGGGGCACAATACAGAAAATCTTTTACAACAAAAGTTGTAGCAAATTGTGCCCTTAACACAACGGTCTGTAACTATTTTGCTCCCAGATGCATGAATGAGCAGAATTTTTCAAAAATGTGGAAATTACAAGAGTGTTGAAAAAAAACGGTATCCGGAGCACAATACAGAAAAACTTTTACTACAAAAGTTGTAGCAAATTGTACCCTTAACACAATGGTCTGTAACTTTTTTGCTCCCAGATGCATCAATGAGCAGAATTTTTCAAAAATGTGGAAATTACAAGAGTGTTGAAAAAAAACGGTATCCGGAGCACAATACAGAAAAACTTTTACTACAAAAGTTGTAGCAAATTGTACCGTTAACACAATGGTCTGTAACTTTTTTGCTCCCAGATGCATGAATGAGCAGAATTTTTCAAAAATGTGGAAATTACAAGAGTGTTGAAAAAAAACGGTATCCGGAGCACAATACAGAAAATCTTTTACAACAAAAGTTGTAGCAAATTGTGCCCTTAACACAACGGTCTGTAACTATTTTGCTCCCAGATGCATGAATGAGCAGAATTTTTCAAAAATGTGGAAATTACAAGAGTGTTGAAAAAAAACGGTATCCGGAGCACAATACAGAAAAACTTTTACTACAAAAGTTGTAGCAAATTGTACCCTTAACACAATGGTCTGTAACTTTTTTGCTCCCAGATGCATCAATGAGCAGAATTTTTCAAAAATGTGGAAATTACAAGAGTGTTGAAAAAAAACGGTATCCGGAGCACAATACAGAAAAACTTTTACTACAAAAGTTGTAGCAAATTGTACCCTTAACACAATGGTCTGTAACTTTTTTGCTCCCAGATGCATCAATGAGCAGAATTTTTCAAAAATGTGGAAATTACAAGAGTGTTGAAAAAAAACGGTATCCGGAGCACAATACAGAAAATCTTTTACAACAAAAGTTGTAGCAAATTGTGCCCTTAACACAACGGTCTGTAACTATTTTGCTCCCAGATGCATGAATGAGCAGAATTTTTCAAAAATGTGGAAATTACAAGAGTGTTGAAAAAAAACGGTATCCGGAGCACAATACAGAAAAACTTTTACTACAAAAGTTGTAGCAAATTGTACCCTTAACACAATGGTCTGTAACTTTTTTGCTCCCAGATGCATCAATGAGCAGAATTTTTCAAAAATGTGGAAATTACAAGAGTGTTGAAAAAAAACGGTATCCGGAGCACAATACAGAAAAACTTTTACTACAAAAGTTGTAGCAAATTGTACCGTTAACACAATGGTCTGTAACTTTTTTGCTCCCAGATGCATGAATGAGCAGAATTTTTCAAAAATGTGGAAATTACAAGAGTGTTGAAAAAAAACGGTATCCGGGGCACAATACAGAAAAACTTTTACTACAAAAGTTGTAGCAAATTGTACCCTTAACACAATGGTCTGTAACTTTTTTGCTCCCAGATGCATCAATGAGCAGAATTTTTCAAAAATGTGGATATTACAAGAGTGTTGAAAAAAAACGGTATCCGGGGCACAATACAGAAAATCTTTTACAACAAAAGTTGTAGCAAATTGTGCCCTTAACACAACGGTCTGTGACTATTTTGCTCCCAGATGCATCAATGAGCAGAATTTTTCAAAAATGTGGAAATTACAAGAGTGTTGAAAAAAAACGGTATCCGGAGCACAATACAGAAAAACTTTTACTACAAAAGTTGTAGCAAATTGTACCCTTAACACAATGGTCTGTAACTATTTTGCTCCCAGATGCATCAATGAGCAGAATTTTTCAAAAATGTGGAAATTACTTGAGTGTTGAAAAAAAACGGTATCCGGAGCACAATACAGAAAAACTTTTACTACAAAAGTTGTAGCAAATTGTACCCTTAACACAATGGTCTGTAACTTTTTTGCTCCCAGATGCATCAATGAGCGGAATTTTTCAAAAATGTGGAAATTACAAGAGTGTTGAAAAAAAACGGTATCCGGGGCACAATACAGAAAATCTTTTACAACAAAAGTTGTAGCAAATTGTGCCCTTAACACAACGGTCTGTAACTATTTTGCTCCCAGATGCATGAATGAGCAGAATTTTTCAAAAATGTGGAAATTACAAGAGTGTTGAAAAAAAACGGTATCCGGAGCACAATACAGAAAAACTTTTACTACAAAAGTTGTAGCAAATTGTACCCTTAACACAATGGTCTGTAACTTTTTTGCTCCCAGATGCATCAATGAGCAGAATTTTTCAAAAATGTGGAAATTACAAGAGTGTTGAAAAAAAACGGTATCCGGAGCACAATACAGAAAAACTTTTACTACAAAAGTTGTAGCAAATTGTACCGTTAACACAATGGTCTGTAACTTTTTTGCTCCCAGATGCATGAATGAGCAGAATTTTTCAAAAATGTGGAAATTACAAGAGTGTTGAAAAAAAACGGTATCCGGGGCACAATACAGAAAAACTTTTACTACAAAAGTTGTAGCAAATTGTACCCTTAACACAATGGTCTGTAACTTTTTTGCTCCCAGATGCATCAATGAGCAGAATTTTTCAAAAATGTGGATATTACAAGAGTGTTGAAAAAAAACGGTATCCGGGGCACAATACAGAAAATCTTTTACAACAAAAGTTGTAGCAAATTGTGCCCTTAACACAACGGTCTGTGACTATTTTGCTCCCAGATGCATCAATGAGCAGAATTTTTCAAAAATGTGGAAATTACAAGAGTGTTGAAAAAAAACGGTATCCGGAGCACAATACAGAAAAACTTTTACTACAAAAGTTGTAGCAAATTGTACCGTTAACACAATGGTCTGTAACTTTTTTGCTCCCAGATGCATGAATGAGCAGAATTTTTCAAAAATGTGGAAATTACAAGAGTGTTGAAAAAAAACGGTATCCGGGGCACAATACAGAAAAACTTTTACTACAAAAGTTGTAGCAAATTGTACCCTTAACACAATGGTCTGTAACTTTTTTGCTCCCAGATGCATCAATGAGCAGAATTTTTCAAAAATGTGGATATTACAAGAGTGTTGAAAAAAAACGGTATCCGGGGCACAATACAGAAAATCTTTTACAACAAAAGTTGTAGCAAATTGTGCCCTTAACACAACGGTCTGTGACTATTTTGCTCCCAGATGCATCAATGAGCAGAATTTTTCAAAAATGTGGAAATTACAAGAGTGTTGAAAAAAAACGGTATCCGGAGCACAATACAGAAAAACTTTTACTACAAAAGTTGTAGCAAATTGTACCCTTAACACAATGGTCTGTAACTATTTTGCTCCCAGATGCATCAATGAGCAGAATTTTTCAAAAATGTGGAAATTACTTGAGTGTTGAAAAAAAACGGTATCCGGAGCACAATACAGAAAAACTTTTACTACAAAAGTTGTAGCAAATTGTACCCTTAACACAATGGTCTGTAACTTTTTTGCTCCCAGATGCATCAATGAGCGGAATTTTTCAAAAATGTGGAAATTACAAGAGTGTTGAAAAAAAACGGTATCCGGGGCACAATACAGAAAATCTTTTACAACAAAAGTTGTAGCAAATTGTGCCCTTAACACAACGGTCTGTAACTATTTTGCTCCCAGATGCATGAATGAGCAGAATTTTTCAAAAATGTGGAAATTACAAGAGTGTTGAAAAAAAACGGTATCCGGAGCACAATACAGAAAAACTTTTACTACAAAAGTTGTAGCAAATTGTACCCTTAACACAATGGTCTGTAACTTTTTTGCTCCCAGATGCATCAATGAGCAGAATTTTTCAAAAATGTGGAAATTACAAGAGTGTTGAAAAAAAACGGTATCCGGAGCACAATACAGAAAAACTTTTACTACAAAAGTTGTAGCAAATTGTACCGTTAACACAATGGTCTGTAACTTTTTTGCTCCCAGATGCATGAATGAGCAGAATTTTTCAAAAATGTGGAAATTACAAGAGTGTTGAAAAAAAACGGTATCCGGGGCACAATACAGAAAAACTTTTACTACAAAAGTTGTAGCAAATTGTACCCTTAACACAATGGTCTGTAACTTTTTTGCTCCCAGATGCATCAATGAGCAGAATTTTTCAAAAATGTGGATATTACAAGAGTGTTGAAAAAAAACGGTATCCGGGGCACAATACAGAAAATCTTTTACAACAAAAGTTGTAGCAAATTGTGCCCTTAACACAACGGTCTGTGACTATTTTGCTCCCAGATGCATCAATGAGCAGAATTTTTCAAAAATGTGGAAATTACAAGAGTGTTGAAAAAAAACGGTATCCGGAGCACAATACAGAAAAACTTTTACTACAAAAGTTGTAGCAAATTGTACCCTTAACACAATGGTCTGTAACTATTTTGCTCCCAGATGCATCAATGAGCAGAATTTTTCAAAAATGTGGAAATTACAAGAGTGTTGAAAAAAAACGGTATCCGGAGCACAATACAGAAAAACTTTTACTACAAAAGTTGTAGCAAATTGTACCCTTAACACAATGGTCTGTAACTATTTTGCTCCCAGATGCATCAATGAGCAGAATTTTCAAAAATGTGGAAATTACAAGAGTGTTGAAAAAAAACGGTATCCGGAGCACAATACAGAAAAACTTTTACTACAAAAGTTGTAGCAAATTGTACCCTTAACACAATGGTCTGTAACTTTTTTGCTCCCAGATGCATCAATGAGCGGAATTTTTCAAAAATGTGGAAATTACAAGAGTGTTGAAAAAAAACGGTATCCGGGGCACAATACAGAAAATCTTTTACAACAAAAGTTGTAGCAAATTGTGCCCTTAACACAACGGTCTGTAACTATTTTGCTCCCAGATGCATGAATGAGCAGAATTTTTCAAAAATGTGGAAATTACAAGAGTGTTGAAAAAAAACGGTATCCGGAGCACAATACAGAAAAACTTTTACTACAAAAGTTGTAGCAAATTGTACCCTTAACACAATGGTCTGTAACTATTTTGCTCCCAGATGCATCAATGAGCAGAATTTTTCAAAAATGTGGAAATTACAAGAGTGTTGAAAAAAAACGGTATCCGGAGCACAATACAGAAAAACTTTTACTACAAAAGTTGTAGCAAATTGTGCCCTTAACACAACGGTCTGTAACTATTTTGCTCCCAGATGCATCAATGAGCAGAATTTTTCAAAAATGTGGAAATTACAAGAGTGTTGAAAAAAAACGGTATCCGGAGCACAATACAGAAAAACTTTTACTACAAAAGTTGTAGCAAATTGTACCCTTAACACAATGGTCTGTAACTTTTTTGCTCCCAGATGCATCAATGAGCAGAATTTTTCAAAAATGTGGAAATTACAAGAGTGTTGAAAAAAAACGGTATCCGGAGCACAATACAGAAAATCTTTTACAACAAAAGTTGTAGCAAATTGTGCCCTTAACACAACGGTCTGTAACTATTTTGCTCCCAGATGCATGAATGAGCAGAATTTTTCAAAAATGTGGAAATTACAAGAGTGTTGAAAAAAAACGGTATCCGGAGCACAATACAGAAAAACTTTTACTACAAAAGTTGTAGCAAATTGTACCCTTAACACAATGGTCTGTAACTTTTTTGCTCCCAGATGCATCAATGAGCGGAATTTTTCAAAAATGTGGAAATTACAAGAGTGTTGAAAAAAAACGGTATCCGGGGCACAATACAGAAAATCTTTTACAACAAAAGTTGTAGCAAATTGTGCCCTTAACACAACGGTCTGTAACTATTTTGCTCCCAGATGCATGAATGAGCAGAATTTTTCAAAAATGTGGAAATTACAAGAGTGTTGAAAAAAAACGGTATCCGGAGCACAATACAGAAAAACTTTTACTACAAAAGTTGTAGCAAATTGTACCCTTAACACAATGGTCTGTAACTATTTTGCTCCCAGATGCATCAATGAGCAGAATTTTTCAAAAATGTGGAAATTACAAGAGTGTTGAAAAAAAACGGTATCCGGAGCACAATACAGAAAAACTTTTACTACAAAAGTTGTAGCAAATTGTGCCCTTAACACAACGGTCTGTAACTATTTTGCTCCCAGATGCATCAATGAGCAGAATTTTTCAAAAATGTGGAAATTACAAGAGTGTTGAAAAAAAACGGTATCCGGAGCACAATACAGAAAAACTTTTACTACAAAAGTTGTAGCAAATTGTACCCTTAACACAATGGTCTGTAACTTTTTTGCTCCCAGATGCATCAATGAGCAGAATTTTTCAAAAATGTGGAAATTACAAGAGTGTTGAAAAAAAACGGTATCCGGAGCACAATACAGAAAATCTTTTACAACAAAAGTTGTAGCAAATTGTGCCCTTAACACAACGGTCTGTAACTATTTTGCTCCCAGATGCATGAATGAGCAGAATTTTTCAAAAATGTGGAAATTACAAGAGTGTTGAAAAAAAACGGTATCCGGAGCACAATACAGAAAAACTTTTACTACAAAAGTTGTAGCAAATTGTACCCTTAACACAATGGTCTGTAACTTTTTTGCTCCCAGATGCATCAATGAGCAGAATTTTTCAAAAATGTGGAAATTACAAGAGTGTTGAAAAAAAACGGTATCCGGAGCACAATACAGAAAAACTTTTACTACAAAAGTTGTAGCAAATTGTACCGTTAACACAATGGTCTGTAACTTTTTTGCTCCCAGATGCATGAATGAGCAGAATTTTTCAAAAATGTGGAAATTACAAGAGTGTTGAAAAAAAACGGTATCCGGGGCACAATACAGAAAAACTTTTACTACAAAAGTTGTAGCAAATTGTACCCTTAACACAATGGTCTGTAACTTTTTTGCTCCCAGATGCATCAATGAGCAGAATTTTTCAAAAATGTGGATATTACAAGAGTGTTGAAAAAAAACGGTATCCGGGGCACAATACAGAAAATCTTTTACAACAAAAGTTGTAGCAAATTGTGCCCTTAACACAACGGTCTGTGACTATTTTGCTCCCAGATGCATCAATGAGCAGAATTTTTCAAAAATGTGGAAATTACAAGAGTGTTGAAAAAAAACGGTATCCGGAGCACAATACAGAAAAACTTTTACTACAAAAGTTGTAGCAAATTGTACCCTTAACACAATGGTCTGTAACTATTTTGCTCCCAGATGCATCAATGAGCAGAATTTTTCAAAAATGTGGAAATTACAAGAGTGTTGAAAAAAAACGGTATCCGGAGCACAATACAGAAAAACTTTTACTACAAAAGTTGTAGCAAATTGTACCCTTAACACAATGGTCTGTAACTATTTTGCTCCCAGATGCATCAATGAGCAGAATTTTCAAAAATGTGGAAATTACAAGAGTGTTGAAAAAAAACGGTATCCGGAGCACAATACAGAAAAACTTTTACTACAAAAGTTGTAGCAAATTGTACCCTTAACACAATGGTCTGTAACTTTTTTGCTCCCAGATGCATCAATGAGCGGAATTTTTCAAAAATGTGGAAATTACAAGAGTGTTGAAAAAAAACGGTATCCGGGGCACAATACAGAAAATCTTTTACAACAAAAGTTGTAGCAAATTGTGCCCTTAACACAACGGTCTGTAACTATTTTGCTCCCAGATGCATGAATGAGCAGAATTTTTCAAAAATGTGGAAATTACAAGAGTGTTGAAAAAAAACGGTATCCGGAGCACAATACAGAAAAACTTTTACTACAAAAGTTGTAGCAAATTGTACCCTTAACACAATGGTCTGTAACTATTTTGCTCCCAGATGCATCAATGAGCAGAATTTTTCAAAAATATGGAAATTACAAGAGTGTTGAAAAAAAACGGTATCCGGAGCACAATACAGAAAAACTTTTACTACAAAAGTTGTAGCAAATTGTGCCCTTAACACAACGGTCTGTAACTATTTTGCTCCCAGATGCATCAATGAGCAGAATTTTTCAAAAATGTGGAAATTACAAGAGTGTTGAAAAAAAAACGGTATCCGGAGCACAATACAGAAAAACTTTTACTACAAAAGTTGTAGCAAATTGTACCCTTAACACAATGGTCTGTAACTTTTTTGCTCCCAGATGCATCACTGAGCAGAATTTTTCAAAAATGTGGAAATTACAAGAGTGTTGAAAAAAAACGGTATCCGGAGCACAATACAGAAAAACTTTTACTACAAAAGTTGTAGCAAATTGTACCCTTAACACAATGGTCTGTAACTTTTTTGCTCCCAGATGCATCAATGAGCAGAATTTTTCAAAAATGTGGAAATTACAAGAGTGTTGAAAAAAAACGGTATCCGGGGCACAATACAGAAAATCTTTTACAACAAAAGTTGTAGCAAATTGTGCCCTTAACACAACGGTCTGTGACTATTTTGCTCCCAGATGCATCAATGAGCAGAATTTTTCAAAAATGTGGAAATTACAAGAGTGTTGAAAAAAAACGGTATCCGGAGCACAATACAGAAAAACTTTTACTACAAAAGTTGTAGCAAATTGTACCCTTAACACAATGGTCTGTAACTTTTTTGCTCCCAGATGCATCAATGAGCAGAATTTTTCAAAAATGTGGAAATTACAAGAGTGTTGAAAAAAAACGGTATCCGGGGCACAATACAGAAAATCTTTTACAACAAAAGTTGTAGCAAATTGTGCCCTTAACACAACGGTCTGTAACTATTTTGCTCCCAGATGCATGAATGAGCAGAATTTTTCAAAAATGTGGAAATTACAAGAGTGTTGAAAAAAAACGGTATCCGGAGCACAATACAGAAAAACTTTTACTACAAAAGTTGTAGCAAATTGTACCCTTAACACAATGGTCTGTAACTATTTTGCTCCCAGATGCATCAATGAGCAGAATTTTTCAAAAATGTGGAAATTACAAGAGTGTTGAAAAAAAACGGTATCCGGAGCACAATACAGAAAAACTTTTACTACAAAAGTTGTAGCAAATTGTGCCCTTAACACAACGGTCTGTAACTATTTTGCTCCCAGATGCATGAATGAGCAGAATTTTTCAAAAATGTGGAAATTACAAGAGTGTTGAAAAAAAACGGTATCCGGAGCACAATACAGAAAAACTTTTACTACAAAAGTTGTAGCAAATTGTACCCTTAACACAATGGTCTGTAACTTTTTTGCTCCCAGATGCATCAATGAGCAGAATTTTTCAAAAATGTGGAAATTACAAGAGTGTTGAAAAAAAACGGTATCCGGAGCACAATACAGAAAAACTTTTACTACAAAAGTTGTAGCAAATTGTACCGTTAACACAATGGTCTGTAACTTTTTTGCTCCCAGATGCATGAATGAGCAGAATTTTTCAAAAATGTGGAAATTACAAGAGTGTTGAAAAAAAACGGTATCCGGGGCACAATACAGAAAAACTTTTACTACAAAAGTTGTAGCAAATTGTACCCTTAACACAATGGTCTGTAACTTTTTTGCTCCCAGATGCATCAATGAGCAGAATTTTTCAAAAATGTGGATATTACAAGAGTGTTGAAAAAAAACGGTATCCGGGGCACAATACAGAAAATCTTTTACAACAAAAGTTGTAGCAAATTGTGCCCTTAACACAACGGTCTGTGACTATTTTGCTCC